>NC_079510.1:47461267-47761267 GCF_030052815.1 Hevea brasiliensis
AGAAAGTTTGTATCTTTCCTCTTTGGATCCGAAATCGAATAAAAAAATTGTAATTTTATCTGCACAAGAAAGAAATCTAGGGTTTGGTTTGGTCCCTCTCCATTTCTGAAGAGACATTTACAATCTCTACCTCCTTTATTTTCCTCTTCCAAAAAAAAAAAAACATTTTTTTAATATTGAAGAGGGATAAGATCAGCCGTGGGTGCAGTAAAAAGCCAGCTGGCATTATTGAGTTTTTTTAGTACACATATAACTTTTCCTCTGCACTGCTAACACGAGCATCGCAATAAAGAAAAACAAGGACACGTTTATCTGAGATCAGGTCCGCGTCGTTGCACATCCATTCAACAAAAGGTCACATGTTTCTTTGTAGTTTTCGTGACAATTAATGGGAACCAATCCGTATGTTTTGTTCATGTACCAACGTTAGACCTTTTGTCTTCAACAATCCATCACCAAGAAATAATGAAATTTATTTTCCCTTTTCTTTTTATTTTAAATTAGAATTTATTTCACCTTTTAAAGAACAAAATTTGTTTTTTTAATTATAATCAGGAAAGATTCCGTCAAA
Organism: Hevea brasiliensis; assembly: GCF_030052815.1. Lineage (NCBI taxonomy): Eukaryota > Viridiplantae > Streptophyta > Magnoliopsida > Malpighiales > Euphorbiaceae > Hevea > Hevea brasiliensis. Next base: position 47,461,839 of record NC_079510.1, read on the forward strand.
GGAATTTTGAGAAAATGCTTAACATATTCTATGAGACGTTGTAATTTAAATAATTATTGCAGAATAAAATTCACAAATTTTAATGGTGGCAGACTGCTCAGAGATTTCACTCCATTGAAGTTGCCTATTTCTCATTTTCCACTTCGTATGTGACTACGAAATGTCTGCAGGAATTGCTTTTGTCAGGTTTCTCATGTTTCTTTATTCTCTCACATTTTTACGTCTTGGAATAAGAAAAACCCATAGCCTTCAAAAAACCATATTTCTTGATTTTTACTCCATTTTTCTGAACTTAGAAATTACTCTATCTATTTGTTAATCTTCACTTAGTTTCTTGTTTTCTCCTCTTAATTGGATGCAGATTACTTAGGAAACGTTATATCTAAATCTAGTTTCCTGCAATACTGTGTCTCTTTCTTTCTTCGTTTCTGCTGCTTCGCTAAATATGTATTATCATTCCTCTAGGAATGAAAATGCTCGATGCCATCCCAAATTACAAGTCTGAAAAGCAAAATACACCCATAAGTAATCAGAGCAAAGAAATTTAGGACAAAGCATCAAAAAGAAGTTGAGGATGTGTTAAAAGATTTTATGCAGATAAACACTGTGCAAGTGTGTTGCAAAATAATTGGAAAAATGGCCATGCAGGTCTCGAACCTGCGACCTTCGGGTTATTAGCACGACGCTCTAACCAACTGAGCTAATAGGCCAGTTGTTTATTTAGTATATATTATATTAACATAAATTTGATGGACCAAAATGCATAACTGAAGATAGACCTTCAACCTTTCACTAAGTCAATATATTCAAATATCTATCAAATGTCCTTGAAAATATTTGAATTTAAGATTTAATAAATTCAGATATCTATCAATTGAAGAGCAAAAAAGAATATTTTCTTTTATAATATTTAAAATTTATCAATAAAATCTAAATAAATTTTAAAAGGCTTATAATTAGATGGATTTATTTGATTTGCTTACTAAAAGTTACTTTTTATGATAATACTAAAAAAAAAATTAATGATTTTTATTTGCTGTTTGAGATCTCATAGAGTTTATTATAAAAATTTCATTTTGAAACTTTTTCTTTATTAATTAATTAGTTGGTATTTATTTTTTATTTGAATTAAGATCTTCTACTAAAACTAATTAATAATAAAATAATAATTTTGTTATTTTTATTTATTAAAAACAATAAATAATTATTAACATATTATAAATAATGAGCTAAATAATTATGTCATTTATATTTGTAGATGAAAATTTTTCTTATTTATGACAAATATTCATACAAAATTAATGTTAAATGTAATTTTTGTCATTGCTTGCTTTTTAAATAAAACAAATATAATATATAATAATAAATAATTATCAACAGTCAATTATTTATTACTTGTAATAATTACAAATTCTCAACTCTTAAATCAAAACAAAATCTATAATTTATTACTCAATTTGATTTTAAATCCAAAAATTAAAGCTTATCAAGATTGAAATAAAATGTACTAATATTAGATAAATAAATAAAAACTTTCATGCCTGGTGTAATTCTCTTAGGTTTATTTAAAATAAATCATTTATAATACAAGAATTTAAAAAAGTTCTTATACAATCATACGTGATTTTATTTTTTAAATAAAAATTTTGTAAAATAAAAAAAAATTTCATTCTAAATATGAGAATTAACTAAAAAGAAATTAATTGAGTTAAATTTTCACAAAATTTTACATTTCAAATAAAGGGTTATAGATAAAAATCAACCCAATCCTATGTTATATATATTTTCTCTATTCTCTTTTGTAAATTTTCAAAAAGTTATTGATATTCATCAATTGAGGTAGGTCACTTAATCTATGCTAAAAGTCAACATAAATAAATATAGGTCACAATTGTAGCAATTGCATACACTTTCCTCTTTTCAGATTCCAAATTCTTCCTTATTTATTTAATATTTAACAATTAAAAATATTTTTTATTTAATTTTAATTCGCACATTAACAATCTTAATAAGGTTGTAAAGCACTTCTTAATTACAATTATTATTTTTACACGTATCAGAAATATAGTAGTATCTAGTTCTTCATTAAAGTTAGGAGGTTGTACTTACCAACCATTAAGCTCTATATCATTGCGAGTTCTGAGTATTCTTTAATACAAAAATATTCTTATATGTTATTATCCTTTATGTTAGTTTTATAAAATATAATTATGGACGCGGCTGGATATATTTATAATTATGTGAAAACGATTTTAATCTTGTAATATAATTTTATATTAAAAAGAAAAAGAAAAATCCTTGTAATGGTATGTATATAAAGGCCACCACCCCAGTCACCTTGCCTTGCCATCACCTGATCAGACTCCTGAGTATAGTAGTAACCCTGAACCAGTAGCCAATATTTAGAAACTAAAGCTACGTAATATTAGATATCATCGTTGCATTCAATCCAAAAATTTCTTTCTTCTGCAGTATCTTGGCAGTTTCGGTCTTTATATTATTCGTGTTCATGGCGGATACCATCTCTGCAGCTCGCATATTCTACTCTCCGTTCACGTCTAGGGCTGTATTAAGCCCCAGTTATCAAGGTGGAGAAGCATTTCACGCTACACTTACAGTAGATGGGGCAGCTGCATCCCATGTAGTACTTAACTGTCGGAAGATCATCCCCCCTTCGACACACCAAGTAACAGACCTGTGCCTAAGCATAATTTTCATGAGTTATCTTCAGTGCCAAACCCTGGAGTTGGTCATTGATCGCATGTTAATTTATATATATACCTTTGTTTATATATATGTATCTATACATATGGGCCACTGTATTTTATTTATGTAAAAAGTCGACTTTTTCTTTCATGGGCTCATTGTTGATGATCGTTTTGTTTCTTTCTTCATAACTGTTGAATACTTGAGTATCATTAGCTTATGTGAAAACCCTTTTTCACAAAAGAAATGTAAAATGTCTTTAATGGTAAAGGAGTTTTTTTTTTTTTTTTCCCTCCTTAATGTGATCACTAGTTTCTTCTATTTTTCTAAAACATTCTCTTTTTTTTCTTAAATTGTAAACGTAGGATATTATTTTTTGTCATTACAGCACTCTATTTATCACTCAAAGAGAAAATTTTTTATCTAAATTTAATTCATCATAGATTTAAAATATGAGATTTATGTATTTAAAAGATAATTTTTAAAAATTATAATTATAAAAATTTTAAATTTTCAAGAACTAATTAATCAAGTATGACAAAGAATTAGTTGGATTTGTGGGTGGAACAGAGTACGTGGGTATATGCTTGGAAGGTGGAAGCATTAATCTTGTGGAGTATATTTTGGCTAAGTTTAAAAATTGGCTAACCAAATCAATAAATGCAAGGTCGAAACCGTGTCAACTTTGTCTTCAACCGGAAATTTAAAAAGTTGGCTTCCGATGAAATTTCTTTTTTCCTTAGTAATTCATTAAATTATTATATATTCATGAAGCAGTAATTATTTCATTCTTTTTGTTATTAGGGTCAGTTGCAGTCGGTGACGATTTCGCTAGAGGTAGACTTGGGCAAGTACCGGTTCAGATTTGAAATTAGATCAGAACCGGTTAAAAAAATCAAACAATTCAGGAATGAATCGCTTTTTTTTATTTAAATTCTTTTTTAAAAAATCATTAATTTTGAATCAAAATGAATTAAAATCGAAATTAAAACCAAGATTTTGGGATTCACGATTTTGATTCCAAACTTATTTGAGTTGAAATCAACCCGATAACCGGGTCTAGGCCAGAAATATATATGAAGTATTGTTTTAGCTCCTGAAAATAAGTCGTGGCTATGTCATTGGCTGCAATAGACCAATTAGAATTAATTAGAGACACGAGTGGAAGTTTTGGGATGAAAAAGTGACACACGTGTGGTCGTACCTCCATAGTCAAACTGTCAAAGATTTGAGGTAGGCTGCTCGCATGATGTCTTTGACTAATGTTTTCAATCTTTTCACATGCATGACAAAATTACGCAACCCTCATTTAGGTTTTTTAAATGTAGTTAGAAATAGATATGAAAAAGTCATGGGATAGTCTGTGATGAGTATTTTTCTCATAATGCATGTAAAAAATTAATTAGAATTTAAATTTTAATACTATTTATTTCTTTTAAAAATTTATAAAATATTAAAAAAAAAATCCCATTCATAGTAACCTTGACCAAATATTAGACTATCTTTTTGTTTTTTCCCCAATTGAAGGGGGGAAAATCTGGACACAAGATCTCCTCTTTAGTGAAAAGATGTTGCCATTAATTAATTCTCAATTAAGTCATAATATTAATTATATTTTAAAGAAAAGTAATTTCGACATTCCATTTTGTGATGATCCAGGCTCGGAAATCGGTCTGATGAGGGCGAGGAGTGGCATAAGAGAGTAAACATCTGACAGGCTTTTAGGATGGCGAAGCTACCTAGGGTAGTGAAATGCGGGGCACATGAATGAATTGAATCATACATTGAAATGGGGGAAACTAATCACTAGAGGTACAATTGCTTGAAAAGTTAGAAGAAATCCGGGGTTAAGCGTGTTCGCTTGAGAGAAATCTTAGATGGGTGACCTCCTATAAAGTTCTTCATTTCACCTATGGGGCGGACGAAAGCGTGAGGCTCGAGAATGGGGTGGGCCAAAGCATCCTCTAGTAGTTGGAGCAGGCGTTACACATTTGAAGAAGGAAAAAAAAGATTGGTGTTGAAAAGTATGGTTTAATGAAGAGTAGTGAGGTTAGTGAGTGATATGGTGGACAAAGAGAGGAGGAATGGGCATAGGAACACGAACACATGTGCAAATAATGCTTGATTTAGTTTGTTGAGGGCTTTTCTGTGTAGCAACGGGCCGTTTGTGGAGCCCTTGTGTTGCCTTAAACAAAGGAAACTTTTGGTTGCAACTTTTATGATCTGTTGTTTCCTAAGTTTTCATCTTGTCCCCCATTGATTATTTAATATTTATATCTATCTGATCAGTGATCACTACGCTTTCAAATCATTTAATTAAAAGGGTTTAAAGATAGTACTCCTATTGCATCTTAACCTCGAAACAAGACTGCATGCATCAATGCTATGTGTCTAATACAATTGGTTTGGCCTGTTCAATGTGATGAACATAACTTGGTTGAGAGTTTTTGTCATTTGTACTTATTGTGAAGATTAAAGATTGACTATGAATAAGCTTTATTTGTTTGGCTCAATGAATTATTAATTAATGAAAGTTGAAGGTTAAATAATGAAAATTAATCTTGATTTAAAATGTTCCATGTAGTGCTAAATTTTGTTGCAATATTAATAATTTCGCCATTTTAATACATAAGAAAAAGGCAAGAGAAAGGAAAGAATGGAAGGGAATGAAAAGTGTGTTGAATTTCTCTGAAATACTCATGAAGTGATGGGGTTACATGAGTTAAAAGTCAAAGTCTAGTACACGGGCAGCAACCTTTCAAAGAAAAGTTGGAGCAATTAGTAAAGAGACGCTTTCCTAGTGATCTTAGAAATCAGAACTAAAGAAATTAAGCCTCATGTGTATACTCTTGAAGCCGTGTCAAAGTTGATGATATGATGGTGATGATGCATGTCTTCAGGGAGACAACTTTATTGCCGGAAATTATGCATCATCTTGTTATATATTATATGATATTTATTAATAATCCGTATGTGCAGAATCTAAAATTCTTGACTCTGCACAACAAATCCTCGCATAGATTTGTATTGCCATGGATTTGAAGATTTCATTTATGTATAGGATCTGGGTTAATTCTTGACTTCATCAATATTTAGAGTTTCTTAGTTTATTAATTCATTATAACATATATATTTTCACAAAAGTAACAGACAGTTTGGCTTGTGATGGATGGAGACGCAATTATAGCCTTTTTTTTGGGGGGGCTTTTTCTCTTTTCTTTGGAGAAATGCCGAGGGGCATGCCATTTCTTGACAAGTAGACCCCTAAACCAACCATTTCCAATCCACCTCCATCATTTTATGTTTTCTGCTTTCCAAGTTTTCTCTGTTTCTATTGGGTTAGAGGCTCTGGGAGAAAAAGAAAGGAAAGATCTGAAAGTACATTGCCATGCTAAGAAATACTTGCGGACAGACCTCTGAATATATCATTTATTATCAATCTTTATATTTGTGTCTATAGACCAGAAAAATTAAAAGAAATTTTACAGTCTCACAAGACTCTAATCAACTGCTTAAAAAAAAAAAAAAGTCTCATCGATGTAAAGGGATACATGCAAATCAATACCTTGTAAGAAAAAGCAAATTAATGAAAGAGAATTAAAGCCTTAGTATCTATACACTTATGTATACATTTAACCCACCAGGAAAAAAAAGAACTAAAAAATTATTAAAACTCTAGCGACAAAAGCAGGTAGTGTATTTCATTAATATGGAAACTTGGGGTGAGAGTCTTAATGGCCAACACCAGGGCTTGGAACAGACTGTAGAATCCGATCGATGCTGGCGAGATGCCTCTGGAAGAGCTGCTCATTATCTAATGTGGCATGACCCTTATTGCTTGGAGAAGAAGATGGAACTGTACCCTTTGGAAGGGCACTGAAAAACAAGCTCTCAAACAGAGAAGGGACAGTAATTCTTACCTCTTTTTTATTGTACTCCTCTGTATCAGTCATCAACAGCTTCCTGCCCTCAATATTTGACAAAAATGCAGCGAAGGGTACCAAGAAAATGAGCGCCAGGACAGTAGAACGAGCCATAGATGTTGCAGAAAGGTTGAAAAGAGAGAAAATGGTATCTGGGTTTTGTTGTTGAAGCCTAGCTGAAGCAGAGAAAATGTAAAAGGGGATGGCTTTATTAATTGAAGTGTATTTTTGTTGTGTTTCTTTTGGAGGGTTGGTGTGGCTTTATAGACAAGCAAATGGAAGTTTAGGGTGAGAAAATTTCATGTGTGCCGCGTTACGAGGGGAGAGAGAGTGCTTGGGTATGAACATAGCGTCGGCCAAGTCAAAGATTTGAAGAGAGAGAAGAGTGAGAGGGTCACGTCAGTGAGTGTTGAGGTTTTTTTGTGAGTTTTTTTGTGAGTTTTAGCGTCGGCCAAGTCAAAGATTTGAAGAGAGAGAAGAGAGAAAGAGAGAGTCGTGTTAGTGAGTGCTATGGGTTTTCGTGGGTTTTCTTTCTCGTAATTTGCAAGAAATTGAGAGTAGAAACGCCGTGTGGAATCAAGGCGTTCGGCAAGCGAGAGAGTAAGAGAAGTCGCCGGCCACCGTTATCCGGTGAATCACATGCACCGACAAAGATCCCATCTCCTAATTACCATAATTAAACTACAATTAATTTTTGTTGGTGGACAAAAACAGGTAGAAATTGGTATATACGTACATAAAGTCTATTAATTTAGATATAAATCATTTAATATTGTGAATTTATAAATAAATTATAAAAAAATTTATTTATTTTAAGTAGATTTTATTAAAGCCAATTTGAAATTGAGATTGAATTAATTTTGGATTTATTAAATCTAGGCCTAGGATAATTAATGGGTTCACAGTTTCAAATTAATTCGGTAATCGCCATCCCAGAATTGAACTCTGTCCCTTCAAAATTAAAATTAAATTACCATAACTCCTGTTAAATTGAAATCGAAATCTAAATAGAATTGAAATCATAAAGACAATGGGTGCAGATCTTCCTCTCGACGGATCAGAGGCAGCCAGTGGCTGGCCTTAATTCCAAGCACCCGCATATCTTAATCAGGTAGGGTTCCGCTTTAATGGAAGCAGAAGACGGATGCCTTTTTGGGCAAAATTAAAAAATATTCCATGCGTTTAGCTGTAAAGCATCTTATAGGTCAATACTGCAACACGGAAATTAGAAGAGTCAAATTAAACTATGAGAACGTTTCAGAAATGAAGCAGTCGGCATTTGTCATCATCTATATGCAACTGAACTGATCAAACAACAAAAAAAAAGGAGATATATACACAATCATATACATGTATACTAATTAACTGGAATCATGATTATGAATTTATGATGTATGAAAACCAAATATTAAGTATATAATTTAATGAAAAGTCCAACATCGCCGGCCGGTGAGTGATCACAGTAGACAATTATGTGGTTTCCTGAAACCCGTAGGCAAGAGGCAATAGCAAAATACACCTAAACCTACTAACTGTCTAAGGCCTTGAAATAACTTTGCAATTATTGAGGAATATAATTTGGCAAATTATATAGTCCACTAATCATTTTGGCAACCGTTTTTAAGATAGTGTTTAGTATTTTAGTTATATTTTTTTTTTTATACTGTTTTGTTTAGTGGTATAATATTTATATTAGTATTTAGAGATTGAGAAAGCATTTTGATTATGATTAACATGATTATATTATTATTTTTATATTTAATAGCTAATTTAATAACTATTTTTATCAATACTTCTCCTTAACATATAAGCAGTTAACCATTAACAATTAATTATTAATAGCTAAGCGTTAGTAAAATAATTGATAATTACTACAATAATTAACAATTAATATTAGCGAACATGGCCATAAAAAAGATAGTTGTTCTTTGAATTTAGAAATGTAGAACTTACAGTTTCGTAAGTGAGGGTGTATATATGTATATGGGAGTATATAATAATTTATCAAATAATTAATTATGTGTGTATTTTAATTAATTAATAATTTGAGGTTTGTTTTGCTTAACCATGCAATTATATAAACATGGATTAATTGGAGCTATTATTATGGGGTATTTAGTTCACTGTTAGGTGTAGTTGATAGATCTCAAGCGGATGAGTTAGAGTGTTTGTTAGGTTTAAAAAATAAAGGCGATAGTGATGGTTAATTGATATGATGCGTAATTTGCGATTTATATCATTATATTTTTATTTATTTCTTATCGGTGATAAATTATTTTATTTTATTTTTTATTTTAATCATATCATTCTTTTTTTTTATTTAACCCAAAAATTAATATTATTAATACTTTTATATTTTTATTTATAATTTTAATATTTTAATTAATACATTTTAATTTTATTAAAATTATTTATTTTAATAACATAATAAATGATATAATATATTTATTTAATAATAAAATAAATAATATAATATAATAAATTTATAATTTTATATTTGCTTTAATAATAAAATAAATTATATAATATATATATTTATTAGTCATTTTACATTTTAACGGTAACAATTAAATATAATTTTATTAAATATTTAATATAAATCAATTATCATCAACTATCAAGTAATAATTATCATTTGTATTGATAGTTAAACCAAACAAATCTTGTATAGAAAGACTTAGCATCCAAAAGTCAATTAGATTATTAATTATGGAGAATATGTGTGCATGCGCGTTAACTCGAAGTGCTATTAATTAGAAGAATATTTATATATTTATATTAATTTGTTATTATTATTTGAATTGACTTGACGCATGATCATTTTTATATGTATTATTTTATTATAAAGAAAATACTACTTGACATAAAATAAATATATTCCGCGAATGCATAATTTCAATTAATATATGAAATGATTTAATTATGTAAGTAATAAACCAAGGTAAATAGAAAAAGTTTTATTAGTTAATTAGAAGGTGTTTGGTTGGATACTTATTTTTAATCTTTGATTTAAAATGTTTTTTTTTTAATTTTTAAGTTAATTTAAAAATAAATAATTTATTACACAATAAAATTATTTAAAGTCAACTTTTAAATAGTTTAAGTGTTTAATTAAAAAATATTTAAAAAAAAACTTAATTTATTAAAATGATTAAAAAGGATATATATTGAGTATTGTGATTATTAAAATAAGATTGTGTTGATATTTAAAAATTATTAAGATAATATATTTGTTTATTTAATAAAAAATAATTTTAAAATAAGTCATAAGAAGGATTTTATATATGATTTTTTTACTTATTTTAGGTAGTTTTTTAATTTATAAATAAAACCAAATACAAAATTATTTTATTTTTGATTTTCTACTTATAAGTAAATTTAATTAGGACTAAATATTCGATTCAAGCTAAATCTAATCGAAGCAAATCATTAAAACTGAATTAACTGAATTACTATATTTTAGAAATTGAACCAAACCGAAATGAATGAAAAATGAAATTGAATCAAACTGTTCTATTTCGATTTAGTTTGAACCAATCTATTTTGAGTTTTGATGGGTTTTTTAATTTAGACTTGATTTTTAAATTATTTGTATGACTTTGACATTGATTTGAACATAATAATTATTAATCAATGAAATTAAACAATTTATATATATATATAATTAAATATAATTCATAAATTCCCTATAAAAATAATCAATTTAAAAATTAATAAAGCAATTTGATTCGATTAGCTTCAATTGATTTTTTTCTCTCTAAAACCGAATTAAACCAAAGTAATATAAAATTGAACCGAACCCAATTATCTTAAAAATCAAACTAAATTATAGAATTAAAGTGGTTGATTCAATTTATTCGATTCAAATTGAATAATACTCACCTCTAAATGTAACTAACATAAGTTAAAACAAGCACCATTTAAGTCACTAAAATCAATTATACACTCTAATTAGCAACATCTTAATTAAAAAAATAGATGTACAAACTAATAGAAATAAGTAGAATTAAAAAATATATCATAGAGAAAATTGTCCCATGCTACACGTGTATGTATGGTCACACACGTGTCATACTTGTTTGAGCTCCAAATATGATTTTATTTTCTATAGAAAGTCAATTATTTGATTATAAATATTATAAATAAAGAGAATTGAGCTTAAGTCTTTCAAATTCAATGCATGCAATTCCATGACTTTTTTTTAACGACTCTTCCTTCACTTCACATGATAAAAGCAAAGCAACGGTCGACAATTTTGACTGAAAACACAGCAATCGCCAACACGATGTAGATAATGTATACATAAATTTCCCACAGGGACATGCAGAGAGCGGAAGGTGATCACCGTGTGCGTGCCCTGTCGGTATGAAATATTAAAAAACTAAAGGGAATTAAGTAAACAACACTGCTGCTAGGCAAATTAGTCTGCAAAACCCCCTTGAATTCTTCATTGATGTCAACAACTCAGGTGTTTTCGTTTCGACAAGATTTATCTCTTGCCGCTACCTTTGAAAAACCAGAGACGCAATCGCTTCAACAGCCATTCATTTCATTGGTATGTGCACGCTAGCCTTGAATTACATCATCTGCTCATTTATTTCATATAAAACCTTGGACTTTTGCCTCCTAAAATCCTTAGTCTAATTTCTACTCCGAACTATAGGCTTACAATGTGTGTGATTAATTACAAAATATTTGAATGAAATGGTTTGGGCGGAATGTGAAGACTCCTTTTTTTGGGTAAAAAAAAAAAAAAATTAGACGGAATAAAAATAAAAAACTACAACCAGCCCATAGCCCCATAAGAAAAACTACAATCCTAGAGGCCTATGGGCTCTGGATGGAGACAAATGAAAATTCATTATCTTAAGGAAGCCCACGAATGGTTTGAGTCCAGTCCATCAGGCAAAAGTCATTGCTTTTCATCATCTTCCGGTTGACGATGGGAATTATGAGCAGAGTTCAACAGATCAATTTTACAGAATTAAATTCGCTCAATTCAAATAAAATAAATTTAATATTTTATAATTAATTTTAAAATAAATTTAAATTTTAAAAATAATATATATAACGAATTAAAATTAAAATTAAATATTATATATTGCCTATTAATTATTTAAATCAATTTATATAAATATTTAATTAAATATAAAATATATATTTTTATAATAATATTTATAAATTTTTATATATTTTATTTTATATAAAATATTAATTAAAATATATAAAATTAAATAAATTTAAATTTTTTTAATAATAATAAATAAATTTAAAATTATTTAAATAATTAAAAATAAATTTAAATTGAATTTAAATTTTAATAATATTAATTAAATTTATATTCAAATAATTTGATTTTCACGAGTACTTAGCCAAGCTGTGTGGTCTGTATTCAGCCCTGCAAAACAAATATCAACTTCAACTACATACTTCCATAAACCATGTGACAGTATGATCTTTTTCTTTCTCTGCGTTCCTGTCAGTGCCCATTGATAAATTAATCGCAGAGGTGAAATGGAGTGCTGTTATTCCTTCAAACTACCATCTCCATACCCTTCTTTAATCCTTAACCTTCAGGTGTGATAGTAAGCGAGTGTCTGCGTGTTTCTCTCCTACCATATTCTTTTTCTTGATCACTGGTGGTTGATACGTCTGTACGTTTATCCTCTGAACCTGTTTCTGATAACTTCTTTTTCAAGTGGGTGATTCTTGTTTAAAGCTGAAATTTGGGTTTCTTGTTTAATTTCAGTTTGTAATTCCTTTTTTGCTTGCATGTATGGATACCGAGTGGAAAATTATGCTTACTGTAATTTGGTATTCAGTGATTGCTGTACCCCTCTTTTAGACAAGTTGTTGCTGAAATTTATGTTATTTAGGATTAGTCCAATTGCCTTGAAATCACTTGTCCATGTGTTCAATGTGAAGTTTGTATCCATATGCAGATGCTTCTTAAATTGCGAACCATTTGATCCCAAAATCTGCCATCTTTTTCCCTTTCTTGAAATTGAAAGCTGATAGCTTTGTCTGACATTTAGCTTTTCAACTGAAATTGCTGCACAAGCAGTATAGAAGTTATTTGTTTCGTCTGTTCTAGTTCTGATTCAGACGAGTATTATTTTCACTTTATAACTTAATCAACTACCACTGCTGCAGGGTTCTTCATCACCTGTTGGTAGCAGATTTTCCAAAAACTCTATTCATCCTCATTTGCTATCCTCTCCACTTCCTAAACCATTTCTTCAGAGTAATGATTGACTACAGTATCAACAAAAATAGCTTTTTTCACTTTGAAGACATATAGAGGCTCCATGTTAGCAGAAGCTGGAAGGCAAGGTTGGGACTTTGGCAGGTTTTTTAAAACATTATATTTCTTCAATGGACCTCCATCCCCTGCTAAGGTTTGACATAGTTTTGGTTGGAATTTTTATCTCATCATATCAGCTAATCTTTTAAATTTTCAACTGGAACTTACTATCTGTTAAGTTCTTTGAGTTTCTAGTTGAAAAACTATCCAGTCAATCATCTAGTGAGCCAAAAAGCGTGATGGACAGTCCTGGCATTGTCCTGGTAGTTGGAGCTACTGGTGGTTTTGGCAAAAGTGTAGTTGACATCTTAAAGAAGAAAGGACAGCAAGTCCGAGTACTTGCATGTGCTCTTGCCGAAAAATTTATATGTAGAAAGGAGAAGAGTCTGCTCACTTTTTCTTCCTCTTATTTTTGTTTCATATCAAAAATTTCTCAGGTCAGAAATGAAGAGAAGGCAAGAATGATGTTGGGCTCAGATATTGACTTGGTGAGCTGGCAGCCGTTGTAAATTAGCATGGTGATGAATTCAATGCTTGCAATTATTACATGTTACTTTTCAGTTTTGTAGTTGATAAAGCTTGCAGTCTTATCCATCTTATTGCTTTAGAATATGGTCTTTGGCTATGTGCTTAATGGTCTGAAAGGATATGAAGCGCGAGTTTAGACGTGTTGTTTTCAAACAATTTTATGTTATCTGAGGTGGCAATCTGAATATGATAAAAGATGAAATTACTGATGCTCAACCTTCGGGTGAAACTGAAATTTGAGTATCAGGCAAAGCATGTAAACATCTGCAAAGGTGTAGCTTATTTGCTTTTTCTTGTATTTTCTTTTAAGGAAATAGTCACTTGGATTAAGCATTTGGTGGCAGCAGCATCAAATCACGATTTTATAAAATTTTCTGCATTATGTTTATTGGATAAATGTTCATTTCATGTCGAAGACATTGGGGATAGGATATTTCTTTTTCTCTTGTAGTGGTGGAAGATGATTGGTCCATTAATTTGGCTTACTTCATATCAAAATTTTTCCACCATATAATTGCAAAATCTAATCCTGTTTCAGTTTCATGCTTCTAACTGGTCACTTCTCTTTCCTTTTGCACTTATCAGATAGTTGAAGATATCACTAAGGAAGACACATTGGTCCCTGAGTACTTCAAAGGGGTGAGGAAAGTTATTAATGCTGCTTCTGTTATTGTTGGTCCCAAGGAAGGTGATACTCCAGAAAGGGCGAAATACAGCCAAGTATGGTTGCAAACATCATTTACATGAATGTTCATAGTTGTGTGCTTGTCATCATAGAACTGGGCTATCATCATGAATATCTACCAAAATTTACATTTTCCAATTTTGGTGTCCCTTTGTCACCATTTTAAGTTTTTATTTCTTTCTACATTAGGTGCCTAACTTTCAATTACTATGTGCAGGGAATCAAATTCTTTGAACCAGAGGTACAGAAATGATTATCCATCTTGTGTGTGTTTTTGTTAAATTCATCTTCCCTGTTAAGTTAATTTGAAAACTTCATTTGCTTTTCCCATTTTTGTTGGAAGCATCAAATATTTTCGTTGTCGATATGTGGGGCTTTGTTTGATTTATGAAAGCAGATTAGAGGGGATTCACCTGAAATGGTGGAGTATGTTGGGATGAAGAATTTGATTAACGCTGTAAAGGGGAATGTTGGACTTTGAAGTGGGAAATTGCTATTTGAATGTGAAGGTATTATCTGTAATTGCATTAGCTAGTATTTTATGCTAACATGCTTACGATTATATAAACAACAAAAAGAATGAGTGCTCAGAAAATTATTTTGGCAAAACATTTATCCAACACATTGTTGGATTAGTTGATATGACTTGGCCCTGATCCCATGAACCTCAATGCTCAACTGAATAATTTGAGAATTGTATTTTTTGTTCGCAGCCAATAGTTTTTGTTCTATACTTTTCCCCTATTCAGTAAGTACTATGATACTCTGAATCCGTGAACAAAAAAAGTGGATATCTTCTGCCTATTTTAATATTTACTGAGATGCAATATAACATGTTTTAAGCTTCAAATGAGATTCTTTATCCAACTTGCATGTTGCAGGCAATAGTTTCAGAGATTTACCTTGGGGTGCTTTAGATGATGTTGTGACGGAGGCATTAGTGAAAATAATTTTCAAATTGACACAACTTGGAAAGGGGAGGGTGGGTGGGGTGGGGTTGGGGGTGGACCAACTGGGATTTTCATAGGTTGGTTTCATTTAAACTCAGTTGCCTGGGTGGTTTCAGTAGTCAAATGTACTTTCTGTTTATGTCCTTTTCTTTTGCATGTTTGTACCTTGTCTGGTGTTGTTTCCACTGCAAATAATGGTGCCTTCACTAGCATCAGAACTAGGGTGATCTGCAGCATTTTAGTTTGATTTCTCACTTTTCTTTTGCAAAGACATGGTTTGTTTGCTGTTTGTCAACAGCTTTACTTTTTCGTTACCCATACTTTGATCGATGATTCTATCAGGCCAAATAGAAAATGATTGTATGTTATCACCTTCTTTTAATTAAATTACTGAGTAGCATAGCATTTAAAATGGTTCCATTAAGCCTTTCTTCTGAATCTCATTTATATGTTTTCTGTTGTGTTGTGCCAGTTTTGACCGTTTAGAGCAGTAAGATTAAATACCATCTCCATATTTCCTAACCATATACAGAGCCTGTTATTAGTTTGACTAATGGGGCTATAATTTATGGTCCAAGGACGTGCCTTTGTATTCCTTGTCTTGCACTTCATGTCATTAAATCTTTGTTCTTCATGATTTTGAAATTTGGTAGTGGTGGCCTGATTTTGACAAATCAAACTCTTTTAGAGTAGTTAGCTGATTTTCATGATATTGGAATAGAAAGTCCTGTGCTTAAACCACTAGACCTGCCAATTTCACATATAAAACTTATTATTACATGCGGTGGAGTGGAACTTATATCATGTTGGATGTAGTAAAAAACAAGTAATTTTAAGTTGGAGCAATAATAGAAATTTTAGAAATTAGCCTTAACTGCGTATAAAAGTTACAAATGTTAGAAGTTTTGGTTCTATGAGGCACAACCTCTGCCAAGCAATGTCATTCTGCATTTTCAATTTTTCAGCGATACTGATGATTCTTTTAAAATGATAACTTCAGCAGAAAATGGTGACGGATGTATTGCTTTATTAGTGATGGAATGGAATGTGTTGCTTTAACTTAGCAAGTCTTATGTAATATTGTAAATTTACATTAATATCTTTCCAGAATTTTTCAACGCCTGAGGACCTTTCTGCATATGATGGTTTGGAACTACGCCTTAAAGGTGATGATTGTTGGTATAAACTTATTGTTCGTACTAGCCGTGATTGGGACGCTGTTGGTTATACAGCAAGCTTCGACACTGTTGAATGATGGCAATCAGTAAGTCAGATCCCGACTTCCTTTTGATTGCTTTGTTAAAGAAATATGTTCTCAATTGGAACGATTTTTTCCAGATACGCCTGCCATTTTCTTCTTTGAGGCCAATTTTTTGAGCTCGGACTGTATCAGATGCTCCTCCATTTGATCACAGCAATATTGTATCATTGCAGGCATGTTATATCTGCTGAGGATTATTTATTTTCTGCTTCATTAGCTTCTTACTTTTTGGTCAATTAACCAAATATATTTTCAGCTCATGTTCAGCAAGTTTGAGTATGATGGGAAACTGAATCCAACTTTTTTGGAGGGTCCATTTGAGCTTCCCTTATCAAGTATAAGGGCCTTCACAAATGATCCTATAACTCCCAAGTTTAACATTTGTTTTGTTTGTTTCTTTTTTAATGTCTTGAATTTAGTGATCAGCTGAAATTTTTTAATTTGGGTTTTGTCCATCGTAGGTTTGTACATGTGAGCTCTGCAGGAGTAACTAGACCAGAAAGGCCTGGCCTCAATTCCAGTAAACAACCTCCTGCTGTATGCTTGAACAAGGAATTGGGTTTTATCCTAACTTTCAGGTTGAATGTTGGTTGTTATCTATGTATAAGCTGTTTGTGTCAGTGTAAATTCCGTTACCTCAACGAAGCCTAGTAGTTTAATAATATATTATTTGGAACTCATTGCTGCTTTATGAAGTTCCGGGACTTCTGAATCTGACTTGTTCACTGAACCACATATTGTTAATACATGGTTCATGAGGTCAAACCATGAACTCAATTGATGGATTTGTAAAAAGAAGGGCAGAAGGTTGAAGTTTAATGGAAAAGATGGAAAGAAGATTCTAAATATTTGATATGTTAGCTTTTGAAGAAAAGACTAATAGGAATATGAACTCTTAAATTTACAGGGACTGCATAAAAAATGGAAAAATAAAGACATCTTGGAACTCAAAGTAAGAGAGAGGACTACCAATAACATGTTATGTGCACATGCAGAATACAAACTCACATGGAGATCATGATCTAGCTGATTGCTGTTTTCCGACAATATTTGGTTGGATGAATTTATTCAGTTCTTTGTTGGCTATTGACATCCCGTTGCTGCTGAATTTATGTGTGCTTATGTATGGTGAGGGATGGCTATGAATGATCCAAATTCAGGCTGACTGAGCTAATAGACTTGGAAGTAGGAAAGTGATTTTGCATCTATCATCAACACCTCAGGCCACAGCAAGTCCAGCGAAAATAATTTCCCTCTTTATTTCAACCATCTGGCTAGAATTTGAAACTTCAGTGTTTGGAACTATCTCAAATTTTTTTGGAAACTTATTAGCTTTAGCCTTTATGACAGGGAGAAGACTTGATACGTGAAAGTGGCATGCCATATGCAATTGTAAGGCCTTGTGTATTAACTGAGGAGCCTGCTGGTGCAGATCTCATTTTTGACCAAGGAGACAATATAACGGTATAGCACTAATATGAAAGTTTAACTTTTCTTTTTTTGTTTATACTTGTTTAGATATGGCACAAACTTTTATAGGATTATATTAGGTGGTTCAGCTGAATATTCTTTGTTGGCTGGGAGGGAGTTGCACTCTGAAATTCATTGAGGACAAGTGATTGGTGTTGCCTCTGTTATCTTTAACCATTTTTGTGAGTAAAATATCAAGGGAAGAGGTTGCTCGGATTTGTGTTGCTGCTATGGAAAGCCTGTATGCATAGCACAAGACATTTGAGGTTCCAACTGTTCTAGTTTTGAGCTAAAAATCTTTTCCTTTGGAGGTTTTAGTTTTGGACAATATTATGTATGTATGCTTCTTTTGCAGGTTAAAAGTGTGATTCCTTTCAGTGAACCATTTAAAGTGGTTACAGGGAATATTTTAAAACTTTGAAAAATGGTATTACAGGGAAAGAATACCTAAAACGAAGTCCTGTTCCAGTCTAATTCCCATAGACAAAAGGTGCGCTTTTATTATTAGCTCTGTTAGTGATAGATTTGATGATCACATTATCAAATTTCATTTACATATATAGGATTCAACAAAAAGAAGCAGAACTACTGCCTAATATTCCAAATAAGGACATCCTTACCAGGAAATAACAAAGAACATAATATATTGTAAGTTTACTGACTACAAACTGTGAAAGAATAGGATGAATTTTGGCTCTGTTTGTGTACTGAACGTCTGATTTACAATAAAAGTGGATATTTGAACTACTACTGGTTATAGTTTAGAAGATTTTCTGTTCAATATCATTAATATTTCCCTGAAATTATGCTAAAATTTTTATGTACTTGTAGGCATATTTCTACTTTTATGCTCGTTTTGAGTTGGTAGGTTGACTGCATATGGTTTGATGAACTGGGGAAAATCATGGGTGAAAGCAATGTATTGCTGATCAGTAAATAAAGTAGACTATGGAAAGGAATTCAATTTTTTGTATAAAGACTTTCATCACAGCTTCACTTATTATACAGCAATTACCACAATGAGTTTCATAATCTATTTTGTTCTTGCAGATCATACCCCTACAATTACAAAATGATGAAGCAGAGGTTTCTTGGGAATCATTAGGCGGGCTAGCAAGAAAAGAGATACCAAGAAAGTTGAAACAGTTAGGGATTAATGTTGGAGTGAGTGTGTAGAAAAATCTTGTCTTCATAAACTATTCAGGAAAATAACCACACAAAAGCACATCTTTTGTATATTCCAGGCTGTATATAAACCAAATTTCTTGTCTCATTTCATCCGATAATTTGAAATCGTGAATGTATCATCTCAATTCCATGAATTACATTGATTTCTGTGCATTAGAATGAAAGAGAGAAGAAGAGAATTTTTCAGATATTGAATTAGATATGACGAGGCATGGAAATCGCGAATTATATTGATGAGAGAACAGGTGCTTCAGATGATTCAGGAGCAGCCTCATGCTTTGTATATATTCTTGTCTAGAAGGCCAATGTTAATTACTTTTCCTATGTACAATGCTGTGTTCTGTGAGCATTTATTTTGGCAGCAAATGGATGTGACAAAGGTAAAAAAAGGTAAAAACAAAGGAAAAACAGACAACGACACAAGATGGAGCATCTCTGATACAAGCAGTTTTGTTTGGAGCATCTCCAAACCTATTACTATCAAGGTTTCGATTTCACTGTAGAATTCCATATGCAGAAAAAAACAACAGTAAATTTTTGAAGTTAGACGAGAAAGAGAGAGAAGAAAGGGACAAAGGGTGCTGAATCCCTCTATCTACTGATCAATGTTTCCCAGAAGAATCTTTTTTTTTTTTTTTTTTCTCCAAATGTAATAAAGGTAAGAAAAACTTTTAACATAGCAAGCCCTTTTCTAATTCAATATTATTTAGGAAGGAGATGAACTCAGAAAACTCTTCGATTACTAAACTATATCCATATAATAGTTTATTATATATATATATTCTGAGTTTGGACAAAATTATATCTATGTTAGGTTGGAGATATATAATATGGATCATAATAATATTGCAGATCTTTTTAGGTGCATCGATTTACGTCAGCCTGTTATACCCATTGCATGCAAAGGTTTCCGTCCTTGGACCCACGAGTACGTATTTGCATGAGCTGTGATTTTGGAGTTTCTGTCAAGTTTCTCAACCTGGATTTGCTTGCACGTGATATTCACGTGAGAGACGGCTCCTCTCATACCAGCTACAAACCTATTCAAGCTTAGAATCAAACTAACACGAGACTAAAATCGAATCAGATTAGAGCTTTACAAGTCCACTGTATTTATGACATTATGGCTTGTAGTAAGCTTATGCATTTGATATTTAAAATTAAGTTGAACCAATTTGTCATTTTGCCTTTGCATTTAATTCCCTCTTTGGAACTTTCCCTTGTTTGGGTTTCTGCAGTTGTTGAATGGAAGTGAACTGATGTGCCCAAATGGCCAAATCCAAGTAGTTTCTTCACATATTTAAATAATTTCTGTTAACTTTAATTAGATTTGATTTCATGTGTGTATTCTTGATAAATTATGAAGTATACTAAATGAGACACTGTGCAAGCTACCTTTTTCCTTCTTTTTCTTTTCTTTACTTAACTTTAAAATAAAAATCTTTTGGAAAAAAAGAGTTTGAGAATTAATTAATTAGCCCTGAATATAATATTGCATCACTTTCATTGGAAACTGAATAGGAGTATCCCATTAAAAGTGAAAAAGGACAGGACAATATGAGATCATAAATGGTTGAAGGCTTAGGCTTTGCAACAAATGCAGAGAAATTGAATAAAATTTAAAGAAGGGAAAACAGTGAGGGTTTAGCTATGAATTAAGGAGATATTAAGTTCAAAAAGGGTAAGAAAAATGAGAGATATTTTCATATCTATCTCTCTCTGTCTCTATTTGCTTCCAAGAAAATTAATGAAACAGTAGTAAAAAGAGAAACAAGAATTTAGCAGAGAGCAGCATACATTACAGAAAGCTTTATGTCTTCTACTAGGTCGACGTTCTTCCAAAACATTTCTAAGTTTTTCAAGCATTCCTTCTTCTGTGAATATCCGATCTGGGGAGATCAAGAAAGCACTTCTTCTAATGGGAGGAGACCACAATCCACTTTGCTCATAATCAAAATCAAATTCACTCACATCAAAGAATTTCTTGAGAAGTCTATCCGACACAGACTTGGACACCATCTGAATCTTTTGAGGAGAGGACTCAGGCAAAGGCAATGAAGGAGAGGAAGATGAAACTTGTTCAGAGGTAGACATTTTCAAAACTCAATAAAGAAAAAACAAGATAATAGAAGAAAGTATGTTTGAGAAGAGAAGGAGGCAACATTTTTAGAGGTAATGAAAGTGAAGGTGGGAACTGTGACAAAGACGTTTATGGCTGTATGCAATCATAGAGAGGTCATGAGCTAGCATAACTAAAAGTGTTCTTTTTAAATATTAGATTCTAAGTGTAGAGAGAAGATGGTGACAATTTTTTTTATTCATATATTTTTTTTATTATCTATATGTGTGAGAGTACTTTGTTTGATGGACACAAAGCACATATTCTTTTGGTAGACACTATTGCAAATCATTCTTGCTTAGGGGACTTCTAATACATGGTTGCTGTCCAAGATTCCCACGGTGGTTGCAACTATTACAGGAAAAAGAGAATTTTTAGTAACCTAAGACTAGGACTTAGGTCAATTGCTTGCAAGGTCATGACTAGTTAAGCAACAAGAAAAAATAATAGTAATAATAATAATAATAATAAATCGTGCAATGGTAATAATAATTCAAAGCACAAAATGCAATCATTTCTTCACATGTTAATATGAATTTCATGGATTAACCATCATATATAACCTATGGTAAATCATGATAATCAAAGTAAAGTCAAAGGGAAAATGTATCCAAGAACTTCAAATGATAACAATCAATTTATGGTAATTTGTGATTAACATTCTCCTAAAAAAAAGTAGTGACTAATATCTAAAATTAAATGATTAATGGAGAGACGCATAGATGGGCTTGGGCTTGAAACGAGATGTTGGACAAGCCCATTAAGCGAGGCCTTACAAAATTTATATATTGTTGATGGAGCCACAACCAAAGATGCATACGAGGATGATCCATTGCCCAATTCCAGGTTTCGGCCAATTTAAAAATATGCCATAATGTACAAGGTCCATTCTTGAAAAAAGGACCTAGTGAAAGGGAAAAAACTCATATTCAAGCCCTCACATTTTGGTTTTTTTTTTATTATTAAGTTCTTTGTGGAAGTTTATTTTTAGTAAAGTCTTTCAATTTTTATTTTTTGACGCATTAAAAGCTTTTTTAATGTCACAAATGGGATAAGAATGCACATTGATATAGTAATTACTGTCATCATCGACAATATTAATTGTTAATTGTTAGCTATTTTAGTAGTTATCAATTATTTTATTACTATTAACCGTTAGATATTAACAGTTATATTAGTTGTTAAATGTAAAATAATAATATAGTATTGTTGACCCTAGTCAAAATTATCCCTTCACCTCTAAAGGTTAGGAATAGTAGTTTTTAATGAACTACTTTATCAATTTTCAAACATTAGTATAAATATTATACTACCAAATAATATAAATAAAATAAATAGTAGTCAAAATACTAAACACTGCTTTAAAAATTATTGCCGAATAGAGTTTATGAGTGAGATATTAACTCCCCAAATCCATAAAAAGAAAAATCAAACTTTTTTTTTTCATAAAAATTGAAATTCTGCTCCAAGTTTAGTCATCTTTTATCTCACGCTAATAATTTACTCCAAAGTCTATTATAAGACTTACATACTGTTTAAAAATTAATCATCTATAATTCTATTAGTTTGAGAGTTGCTAAGACTCATTTAGCACTCTCTAGTTGAGAGTTTGAGTCTTATCAACAATTTTTTTAGTGAATGATTTATAAATTTCAATATAATCTCTTAAAGGGGTTAATGATGTACCATAATCTTAGAATGATAAAGCCTCTCCTCAATTAGACTTTTACTAAATGAAAAAGATTGATCATCTTCGTACCTTCTCCAAGGCTAATAAAAGCAAAGGCTCACTAGCAAAAACACAAAAAATCCAAGGATTTAAGAATGGATTTTTCTACAAAAGAAGTGAAATATACGCTATTTATTGCATTATGGTAAAAATCTTGATCATTTTATTTCAAACGAAGTGAATTAGGCATTAAACATAAAGCTAGTAACTTAATGTTAAATGGTGAGAAACCAAGGTTGAGAAATCAAACTAGCTTGGAAGGAAATACCATTTTTTCCCCTTGATTTTGTTGGTGGATTTTAACTAGCCAATTAATCAAGGATCGCACACGATGGGAAAAGCTAATTACACTTCTTCAAAGACATAAGTACCCTTACATTAAAGCCATCCGTGAGAGTTTTATTATGTTAATTAACCTGATTTGCTCAAGGACATTGTGGTCATTTAAATCTCCTTCTAAAGGATCAGACGTTCCCTTTCTCCAATTTTCTTTTCTGGAGTACGGACAGGAGTCTCACCCATTTCCAGTTCACCTCCAGAGCTTTCAAAAGCACACATAAGCTTTAAGATTTGAAGGATTGATTTTTTTTTTGGAAGAAATACAAGACCCAATTCCTTTCTTTGAAGCAAAGCAAGCGAAGAAGTGATGGCAGGGTACAGAGCTGAAGATGATTACGATTACCTCTTCAAGGTGGTGCTGATCGGTGACTCTGGTGTGGGCAAGTCAAATCTGCTCTCCAGGTTCACTCGGAACGAATTTAGCTTGGAATCTAAGTCCACTATTGGAGTCGAGTTCGCTACTCGCAGCTTGAACGTCGATGGCAAAGTCATCAAGGCCCAGATTTGGGATACTGCTGGCCAAGAGAGGTCTGTGTTCTCGTGTTTATTTTGCTTATGTATTTGTGGATTTTGTGATCTGGGGTTTTCCATTGGTTTCTGAAGGTGCTGCGTTTTTTTTCTTTTTTTTTTTTTTTCAAGTTTACGGTGGTTTTGTTGATCTCCGTGTTTCTTCTATTTTTGGAAGGCGACCTGTTTTTTTTTTTTTTTTTGGATATTTTATGTGTTTGACACAGATTTCTGCTTTTGTGATCTGGGTTTTTCATACATAAGAGGTTCCGTATCTTAAATAAGCTTTCTGCTAGTTCCTGGAAGTGAAAACCGAGGAAAAGAGAAGGGAAAACTGAAGTAAATTGGATGTTGAATGTTTTGTGTTAATGTTGGTATTTGAGATTTGTCTATTATTTAGGTTCGCTTTGCTTTTATAGCAGTGATCTTGGTTTTAGGAAGTTTTGGATTTAGAAATGCGATGGAGATCCGTAGATCTTGACTGTTTACAGCTTCTATATGCAGTTTGTATGTTTAAATTGCCCGTTGTATGAGTAGTTCGACATTGAGTTGGGAGTGAAGAGAAAGTATTCAAGTTTTTCCTTTGGGTTAGTTCAATCTTTGGTAATTGTTGAGGGAAAGGAAGGGCATCATCATTGTGCTGCCCATGCACTGAATCCGTTAGTAACTATTTGTGAATCATACATACTGTAAAATCAGGATTACCCTTTAGTTTAACCTATACATTGGTGGCCGGAGAAATGCCAAGGCATTTTAGATTCATAGATTTGATTTGGACTGATTGATGGTGGAATTTCTGAATTTGATTTTGGGTCATGCTCAAGGAGTTTTCTGTCACTTTGCTCCTAAAATTATTGTGAAAAGTAGGATACAGTTAGGCTTCCCAAGAAATATGTAGTTGTGCAAATCCTGTAGTTTTTTCCCACATTTTTTTTTAAACGGAAGGGGGAGGAGGAGAGGGGGAGGTAGTGGATATTGGGATTTGAATTCTTTACCTCTTGTAATATGATGGTAAGCCCTTGACCGTTGGACTATGGTTCCAATGCTTAAATTAACAACATTATCATTAGCTTGTCCTTCATTTTCCTTCTGTCCTACCCCCAACCTCTCCCCTCTTTCTCTCTAAAAATGTACTTAACAACATATACCATATAATGTGTAAATTATAATATGTAAATTAGCAATCGGTAGTAATAATAAACCATAAAGCTGGGGAGAATCATTTATGCCCTGATCCCTACTCCAATTGCTGATGTGTATGTATGTTAAATCACGTTATGATGGAGTAAACCATATGCTTTATTGATAATTTGATGCGCTAGGGCCTGCATAGTAATCAGCAACCAGTAGAATGGTGGTGCTTTTTTATTAATCTCATCTCATCCTCCAATACATATTACTTTTTATCTCTGATTGAAATTAATCTATGTAGATAACCAATACAAATTAATTTATCGGTTAAAATTCCTTTTCTCTTTATCAGTTTTATTAATATTTTATTTTCATTATGCGGGCTTAAATTTAATAATTTTATGGCGTACCTCTGACAGTCATAAGAATAACTTTATCTTTCACTTTTTAGAACGTATTCCTCTACATCGGATTGAAATTTCAACCCATCACTTTTGACATAAATGTAATTTCATTGCCCCAAGGAGTTATTCATGCTCTTGAGTGCTAGTATGGATTTTTTTTTTTTTTTGTGTGATGATCATTGTAGGCATCTTTACTTTTAGATGAAAACCTAGGTTTAAGAGTGCAGTGATTCTAGGGTACCCGGAGTTCACATGCCTCTCATTCTCATGTTTCAGCTGCGAAACAAAACCAACTTCATTTGTTTTCGAAGCCCTTCCCACTGGAAGATGCCAGCTGGTTTGCTGGTAGACTGGTGGAGATGAAACTTGTGATCTTGGTTCAAGATTCTGTAGGATATTGAGCACCATTTTTGTATTCCAAGTTCCAACTACTCTTCTAACTAGCAGATAGTAAATAACTGATGCTGTTTAAGATGCAGAGTGCAGGCTGAGTTCATGTACCTCTCATTCTCATGCTTCAACTGCAAAACAAAACCAACTTCATTTGTTTTCAAAACCCTTCCCACTGGAAGATGCCAGCTGCTTTGCTGGTACAGACTGGTGGACATGAAACTTATGATCTTGGTTCAAGATTCTGTAGGATACTCAGCATGATTTTTGTATTCCAAGTTCCAGCTACTCTTCTAACTAGCAGATAGTAAATAACTGATACTGTTTAAGATGCAGAGCAAAGTCCTTCCTGCCTTCTTACATCTTGAAGTTTGTTTCAAGCCTACCATCGCCATTCTTGACCTTTATTATTTCTAGGAATTTGGGTATCCCACAAATTACAATCTAGGAATGTCTTTGCTTTCTGAAGCATGTCCATGGCCAGCATACATGTGATGCCTTTGTGCAATACGTTAGTGATAGCAAAGGCAAAAGTGAAGGTGTTTTCTTGCTTTGCATGTGTAATCAGAGGGTATTGACTATTGATGTAATGGTTGTAATAATATTGTAGTGATGCAAATCTACTCAAGATCTAGATATAAAGCATGTGTTCAACTGTGTTGTTCTCGTGGTTATGGCAACTTAACAAGAGTATAGTAGAATGGAAGTTTTACAATAGTTGTGATAATGGGCTGGATCACCCTCCTGGATGTGTGTTTGTTGAAGGAACAAAAAAGGTCCTAGCTTATTACCCCAAAAAAAAAAGTAGTCTGAGCTGGTTTCAAGGTTCCCTTTTTTACTAGTGTGGATTATTGAGTTTTGAGAATTGGATGTTGCGTCTACCTATCCCATCAACTTTGCAGCACATTCAAGATTGGTGATATCTTTATATTGGATGCAATATTGGTTGTAATAATATTTTAGTAATGCAAATGCACTCAAGATCTAGATATAAAGCATTTGTTCAATTGTGTTGTTCTGGTGGTAATGGCATCTTAACAAGAGTTTAGTAGAATGGAAGTGTTACAATACTTGTGATAATAGTTATGATAATGGGCTGTATCACCCTCTTGGATGTGTGTTCTTTGAGGAAAAAAAAAGGTCCTTGCTTATTACCCTTAAAAAAAATCTGAGCTGGTTTCAAGGTTCCCTTTTTACTAGTGTGGATTATTGAGTTTTGAGAATTGGATGTTGAGTCTACCTATCCATATCAACTTTGCAGCTCATGCAAGATTGGTGATATCTTCATATTTGAGGTTGTAGCTGTCTCTTCAGTCTCTCATGGTTCTGCTTTTTCCTTTGCTTTTCATTATTTTGAGTATGTAAACATTGATGTCTGGAATTAAATGCAGGAAAATCTCATGGGACGCTTTCCTTTTTTCATTTAGAAGTTATGTGAGAAAAAGTGAGCTAGAAAATCTTGCAAATATCCATACAATTGCCTGTAAAATCCATGTTCGTTTTGCATGTTCTAAATTTCCCAGGGTTGTAAAGTAGAAGGTGAAGGGTTTTGCTGCCCTGCCTTAGTTTTACGCATCTTCAAGTGGTTAATTAAAAGAAATCCCTGGGCTGTAAAGTTAAACACCAAACCACCACCACCACCACCACCCCCGCCCCCGCCCAACAAAACCCCGAGTGCAGGGCCCTTCTCTTTCTTTTTTCCTATGCCCCTCTCTGAAAGAGCAACAATCTCTTTTTCATCCTAGACTTTGTATTCTATTCATCTGAAAACCTTTTCATTCCTCTGATAATTTCTTTATTCTGTTCATTAGATTTTAAGAAACATTATGAAGTCTATTCTCATAATTTTTGGGAGCAGGATTACATGATAATGATTGGTTATTCAACTTCTAATCTCTAGAGGTCTGTCAAGATATTTATTCATACCAATATAACTTAAACTTTTTATTTGTTCTTTCTGGTATAAATATGTTGCTGACATGTCAATGTTGATGCCAAAATGTGCATGTCAGAACTTTCCTGGTAGTTTATTGGAAATGATATGTGATGTGTAATCAGGGCAGGGTTTATTTTATTTGAAATAAGCATGTGATTTTTATTACTTAAATATGGACACGAGCTCATACTTTCTTTTCAATGATATGCATAATTCAAGTGCATCTTTTACGTATTGTTGGATTATTTCAAGTGTAATTGTATATGATTCTGTTATCACAATTATTGTGCTGTTTGGGAAGCCCAAAAATTTGTTTGGTTAAGTATGGTTAGTGGGTTCTCAGCAAAATTACATCAACTCACTAGGTAAGGCATGTGAACCTGGCACAACTTGACCAAACGTTAATAGATGTTGCATGGTAATTTGAATGCTTTGTAGGTATCAATTTACATGAAAAAGCTGTCAATTTGCTGCTTTCGTGGGATATGATCTTGTTGATAATTTGATATTGCAATTCCCATCTTAACTGTGGGACTCTTAGGTGTGCACCATTCAAGCTGCAGTAATTGGATTGTTTTTAGATGCCAAATCAGTTTAGTTGCTCGATTTCTTCATAGAAATTTTCTTAAGATCCCACATTGATTTGGGATAGGGGTAATGTGCCCCTTGTATGGCCTTAGGCACTCCTCCTCCCTTAAGCTAGCTAGCTTTTAGGGGTGAGTTAGGCCTGACCCATTTTTTTAAGATGATATCAGAGCCTCTTCAACCAATATTTGGGCCTCCCATAAGTATTTCACACTCTAGGTGTTTGGTCCTAAGCGTAACGGGGTTGTATTATGATCCCACATTGGCTTGGGATATGGGTAATGTGCCCCCTTATATAGCATTAGGCACTCCTCCCCCCTTGGGGTGAGTTAGGTCCAGCCCATTTTGTTAAGAATTTTTAGAGTTCTGTTATATGTAATGTTGTTCTGTTTTCTGTCACCATATGCTCAAATTCTATCAATCACCCAATGGCTTCTCTTCTACTTCTCATTGTTATTTTGAACTTATCTTTTGTATTTTATAGGTACCGTGCCATAACTAGTGCTTACTACAGAGGAGCAGTGGGTGCACTACTTGTGTATGATGTCACACGACACTCAACATTTGAAAATGTTGAAAGGTGGCTAAGGGAATTGAGGGACCATACTGATCCCAATATTGTGGTCATGCTCATTGGTAATAAATCAGATCTTCGCCACCTTGTTGCCGTCTCAACTGAAGATGGGAAATCCTTTGCAGAGAGAGAGTCCCTCTACTTCATGGAAACTTCTGCTCTGGAAGCAACTAATGTGGACAATGCATTTGCTGAAGTGCTTACTCAGATCTACCGTATTGTAAGCAAGAAGGCTATGGAAACTGGTGATGAAGGTGCCGCTTCAACTGTTCCATCGAAAGGAGAGAAAATCGACGTTAGTAAAGATGTTTCTGCTATGAAGAGAGTAGGGTGCTGCTCAAGCTAGGAGTTTAGTCTGAATTCAATTGTTACATAGGATGGCGCTGGTTTGTTTTTGCTCCATCTGTTTTAATGTACACCATTATTATGTAAAATTTTCTCAAAGATTCCCACAGTAGGAGAGCTGGGGTTGATTTTTACTTTGATTTTCTTCAGAGCCTTTCGTTCGACTGTTATTTCTAGCTGACTGAGAGCTTAATTAGGAACAAGGTATTACGCTGCTGCTTTTAAAATGGTTCTGAGTGAAGTTCGAACCTGCTGCGTTAAGCTATCTATTTAGTTGTATTAATTCATGTTTGTAATCACATTTTCCTGCATTAGTTCATAGGTAATTGAATTAAATTACACTATTGCTTTTGAAAATTTGCTTCTGTCTCATTCTCTGAAGCTATCATTCATTTTAAAGGAGTAGTTGTCTTTGAGGTCTCTAACTCTATTAGAATGGACTGTCTATATTAAAATGATTTAGACTATTTTGATTAGATAAGCCCAAGTTCAAATCCATTTCAATGGCAGACGCTGATCTGTTTATTAATTCACATTACTGAATTTCTAATAATATATACATAATTCAAATTAACATAAACATCTCCAACGAGAAACGAATCAATCATAAAAAGGAAACAAGAAACTTGTTGCTTAGAGTTTGCAGGTTGCTGGTTAATCTTTTATCTCTAAGCTGGCTTTAAAGCTTGTTGGGTTTAGGCGTTAGTTGATAGCTAATAGTTGATGATAGTTGATTTATGCTAAGTATTTAGTAAAATTATGCTTAATTATTATTATTGATATGTAAAATGACTAATAAAGATATATATATCATATAATTTATTTTATTATTGAAATAAAAATAAAATTATAAATTTATTATATTATATTATTTATTTTATTGTTAAATTAAATATATAATTTTTAATTTAGTGTATTATATCATTTATTATATTATTAAAGTAAATATATAATTATTGATTTATTATATTATATTACTTATTTAATTATTAAAATAAGAAAATAATTAAATTTTTTAAAAATAATTAAATAACTTTAAAATTGTAATTATCAAATAATAAAGTAATTATTATTGTTATAAAAAAAAACTTGTTGCTAATCTAAAAACTTAGATGTAAAAAATATATTTTTCATAATAAATAAGTACTTATATTTTATGTTATTAATAATAAATTTTTTTTTTTAATTTATCAAACGCTCTAATTCACTTATTTTACTATTTCAGTTACACTCAAAAGATAAATCAAATACCTTTAATTTGTTTAAATCACACTTATCCCAACGCCATTGGATTGGGAAGGAATTGACCATTTCTCTTTTAATTAAGCATATTAACCATTGTAACTAGAAAAAAAAAAGCATATTAACCGTTCATTAACAGACGTTATGGTGACCTAGCTGATGACGTTGTGCCATGCACATGTTATATGTTTAATGTGGGATTGAATCATCAATTATTAATTAAGCAAAAGCCCTAATAGAAATTTAAAACTTCATAAGCATCCTTAAAAACTTAATTTTTACCATTTAAATTTGGTTAAATAACGCCAAATATTCAAATTTATTTTAATTCAATTCTTTTAATTTTAGATCATTTTGATTAAATTTTATTTAAAATTAAAATTAAAAAAGAGGAGTGTGCCCGACATATTATAAATAATAATAAAAAATATCTTTTTCCCTTCTTTCTCTCTTTCCACTCTCTCTCTTCTCTCCGCAACTTGTTCATCTCCATTTGTGAAAAAAGCAGACTTGAATTCATTTGTGACCAGAATGCTAAATTAGAATTTCAGGAAGAGAAAATAAAAAAGGCCATTTATGGGAAGATGAAAGCTACCCGGCTGATCTTCAAATAATAGAGTAAAATTAGAGCAGTTGGAAGATGCGTGCATGATGCCTATCAGATAATTGATTCAGTCGCCATGAGATCGAGTTGTTCATGCTCACCAAGACCAATTGTATGGTTCCTCTTACTGTGCATCACCTGGTTTGCTGTTCAATTTCTCTAGTTTCACGTCCACATAAAACAGAAGATTCAGGCAACATGAACATCTTGACCAAGCTGACCTTTGCATAATATAATATTCTGAAAAGATAAATAAATTCACTGACATCGTTGTATCATGAGCTATCAAAGAAAAAAAACCAGCTTACCTTCATGACTTGGAATCAAATTAGAAATGTTGTGTGAGAGATCCAATGTACAACTCCCTTGCTCTGTTACAGGACCATGGCTGAAGAACGCAAAGCTTGACATTGAGGATACAGGTCATGTTAAATTATTCTAAAGCGTATTTTATTATTATTATTGTTGTTGTTATCCCTATCAAGTAGTTACTAATTAGTTATCTAAATAAGAGATAGGTAGTTATCAATTTCTGTTATTTTGTACCAGACTTGTATCAGTTACTTTGTTCTAATTATTCTGAGAAATAGGATTATTGAATAAATATTTTTCTATGCTCTTCTTCTATTTTTGATTTATAATCTGGGCAGTATTTAGTTCTATTTTTTACAGGTCATGGTGCCTTCTATGGCATTGCACCATGTCTTTGGTATGTTTTCTTTTCAAATATTATCTGCCTATATTTTTCCTTCTGTTGGGTCTTCCCTGAACTAGAATTTAAGTCAACATTAGTAGTGTTCTGATACATTCTTTGCACTTACTCTACAAACAGGATACTCTGAAACGTGTTGTAAAGGGGTTGTTGGTAACATATTGGCAGCATCTACTCCTTACACCCGCTTCCTTATGTATGGCGTTGACTATGCCATTGTCAACCTTAGCATGCCACATGTTGATTTGTAGGTACAGGATTTCCTACTACACGAGATACCCTGCATTGTGGCTGAAAAATTGGTGGAGTATGCCTATAAGCTCGAGTATTCTCTGTGGAGATATGTTCTATACAATACTCATGCTTGGACAGAGAAGTCATTGGCTAACCGAACGAGCAAGGCAGAAGAGATTGTTGAAGACTTGACACCATTAGATGACAATAGTGGCAGTGATATTGCTTGTCAAGTTTGTGGATCTCATGATAGAGGAGAGGCTATGCTGATATACAACGATGAAAATGGTTATATTGGTTGTAGTAGAGGTATGAATATAGACTGTTGTGATCCTTTAGAAAATATTCCAGTTCCAAAGTTGATGTCCTAATTCATTCCAGGTGTATTTTTCACAAATGGATGATGAACCAAGAGAGAGAGAGTGAAAAGAGACAAAGGAAAGAAAAAGGTAATTCTTTTTTAATTATTTTATGATGTGCCAGGTGTGAAACACCTGTTTAGTTTAAAAAATATCACATGCAACACCACTTCAATAGAGGACACACTCCCCTCTTTTTCAATTTTAAATATGGATTAAATTTAAATAAATTTTCAGAATTCGATGAATTGATCTAAAATTAAAAGAATTAAATTAACATGCTAAAAATTTAAATTTTTGGCTTCATTTAGCATTTAAATTTTAATGCAAGAATACTAATACTTATTTTATAAAATATAATAACAACATATAATTAACGGAAAAAATAATTATTACTTTACTATTTAATTAAGCATTTAATTATTTTTATATTCTTTTAGCTTTAATATAATTTTTGTATTTACTATTAAATAGTGTCTGATTAAATTTATGTGCAACTCAATTGGTCATTTTCCTAAATAACCTCAAGGGCACACTGTCAGACTTGATCTATGCATGTCTGATATATAGGTGCAAATTGAATTTTAGGGTTCATAGTTTAATATTTCTTGTTGGTCTCACATCTAACTATGATCCCGTTTGGGTTGAAATTTAGAGATAAAAAAGCTTTTATATATATATATATATATATATATATATATATATATATATATATGGATGCAACTTGTGGAATATTAAGTATTAATCAGCTATTTAAGCTTACAATTAATTATTAAATCACCTAAAAGTCAAAACTTGGTGGCAGTCTGATTTGAAATTGTGGTTTTGGGAAGCCAATCAATTGAATCTCCTCGTGCCGATCCAAGTTCTGAGCTATATATCAAAAAGTTGTTTCCACGTGCATCACATTAATGATTAATCCAATTGCATCACACTCCAACGCTTTATACAGGAATTTACCCTATTCCAGGGCACACAAACTAATGCTCAAGCGAAACCAGCCTTTTCCAACTACATGCATTATGCATACAAATATGCTAGACCCGAAAGGATTTCTTTTGAGTTAAGTCTAAACTTTAAAGAGTTTGAATGATTCGAATTAATTCATAATTAAAATGATGTGTTAATTTGAATAATTTGAGAACATCTTTTGATACCTTCTAATTTCTAAAGAGAGAACTTTTCTCTATTTTTTTGAGTGGGTTTCTAATTCATTGAGCCACAATCTTTTTGAGACCTTTCTCTGCTCTTTTCGGGAAGAAAAATGTTCTTCTCTTTTTTGAAAAGTGGGTTAGTGCCTTCCCACCTCTAAGTTGGGATGATTAGAGATTCCTTTTTTTATTTTTTTTTATTTTTTTATTTTGGTTGCAGATCTGTTATGCTTAAGGAGAGAGGTGTTTATTAACGATCTAAGCAATGATAGGCGACTTGCATGAGGCGTGTTGTGTTTTGTGCTCTATCTTGATAGCAGTGAAGGATGTTATCTCTAGGATCCTAATGTTGTTCTTGATTAATGGTGGTTGACCCCTAAGACTATAAGAGAGTGCAACGCTATTGAGTTCTGCCATGCTTCATCTTCTTGGAAATGCTGATGTTACATTTGAGTTTCGACTTCTTGAGGTTTCGGCATTTGGCTTGAAAAGAGGGACTTGAGTTGCTAGCTTGGGGAAGACTCTCTCGCTCATACCTGGTTTACAATTGAAGTAGCTTTTGGTCTTTGCTCTTCCAAATGATGCTGCAACTTCATCAAAAGTTGGAGGAGAACGGCAATGTGTTAGGTGAACTTGCCTATCTTTGCACTTTGGATCGAACAAACCTACTTGCCTAGCCTGTAGGGTTTACAATTTGTGAGCCTCTAGGCCTCTAAATCTAATTTTCTTTTCAAATCTCTATGGCCTTGGGCCTTGTACTGCAAATTTTTTTTGGGAAAAAAAAAAAAAAACCATCAACCCGAGCTGTTCGGTACCTCTATTGACTACGATAATAATATGTCTTTTCAGGCAGGAAGCTGGAAGCACGCAACAACATGATTTTATGCTAAATTAGTTGCATGAGTAGCTAGCAGCCAAACCCAATCCCTGGCTGCTCTACAAGTTGTAGTACATTATTAGTTTCCTAGTGAAAAGCACCTCAATTTGTGGCTGTTTCTACACACACGTTTTCTACATAAGAAATATCAAAAGCCACTTGCCTTATAATTTCAATTCTATCCATTTTCCATCAACCCTAAACAAAAATATCAGACAACTACTTGTGTGCATTATTGGTGACAAAAAGGTTAGGTGTTTTTCATTGACTATATAATAAAGATGTTTAATGCACTCCCATTTCTTACAATAATTAATGTTGAATAAGGACAAGAATTAATTTCATATATAGCTGCCTTGATATCAACTAAAAATCATAAATGTAATTGTTAGTGTTACAGTAATTTTCTTTTTTTTTATACATGAAATTGAAATTATATCCATTCTGAGACGGCAAATGCATCATAATTACAACAGGATCGCGACAGACTTCAGAATTGGACTTTTATTCACTTACTACACTGAAATCAAGGAAAATGGAAACTAAAAACAAGAATTAAATTAACAAGAAAAGAGAAACAGAGTAGTAAATTAGGAGAAGATGAAGAAGAAGAAGAAGAAGAAAATTAATTTCTATTTTGTTATCTTGTGGTGCATTATACGCCCACCTATGAATTTTATAACCCGCGTGATGACAATGTAAAGTGTCAGCAGATCTGGACCTGTGGGCCCACTCCACGGTGGTGCCTGAACACAGCCGAGCATTCCGGCAGCTCACCCAGATCGGCGAACAGAGATTCATCCTCTTCTCTCATAGGGAAAAACATCGCCGCGTCAGCCTCCGCCGTGCTCCTCTCATCCGCAAAAATGGGGCTCTCGAGGATGGTGGAAGAGGTGGTTTCCATTTCTCCAAACCAGCTAAACTCATCTCTACTAATAAGTGAGTCATCTCCAAGATCAGTGAACTTTTCCTCAGGTTCAGGTTCAGGTTCGGGTTCTGGGTTTTCAGGTTGGGTGGGTGTGGAGATTTCGGACTTGACTGTGTTGAGTTTGGTGGAGGCGTTACCTTGGTGGTGGTGATGGTGCTGGGTCTTTGAAGGAGGTGGCCAAGGGTGGTTGTGTTCGCAAGAGTAGGTGACCACTAGCATTGAAGGGTCCACACGGCTCCTCTCTACCTGTTTTCTGGCAGGGCAGCCCTTTGAACTGCTACACCTGTAGTATCCTCTGCAAACAACAAAAAATTCAGATCCGAAACTGTCTGATCAGTGTCCGTATTTGTTCTACCCATGTTTCAGACAAGAAACGTGTTGCTATTACCCATTACAATAATCCAATTCTTCAGAACTTTCTACGTTAACATACGTTCTTGAAGAAAATGAAAAACATTGATTTTGAAGGAGAAGGATATTATATATAGATACCTGGGGTAAGGGGAGCCCTTGATGGGTTTCTGGCCATACTTTCTCCAAGCCCAAGAATCAGATGGTGGAGGGGCAGTCTCACCTTTGAGCCGTGACCCTTCTACGTCCTTGATTGGCACCGAGATTACTCTCTTTTGAATCGCCCGTTTGCTGATAAATCCAAGGTACAAATTTTACAAGCAAATCCTATCAAAAAGATGCTATAACTTACAGCAGCAAATACAAAGGTATGATTCTTAATTTACTATATTCTATGATCTATAATTGCGGACAAAAAATTATAATGGAACATACCATCTTTTCAGGGAGGAAGTAGAAGTCTTCATGTCGTTGAGCAAGTTAAAAGGAGGTGAGTCAGGACCACTTTCTGTATTGTCGTTCTCTTCTTGCTTAGTGATTAATGGGTTGGTGTTGAACTTGCCGTCCATTAATTTATTTGTAATATGGGGTGTCCAAGAACCAAATAAAGCTGCTAATCTTCTGGTGGGATGAGTCTTGAGTCTTGACCACCCTTGCCGGCGGAGATGATGATTAAAGGGAAGAAGAAGAAGAATAGGGAGGGTGATAGAGAAAGAGAGAGAGGGTTAGGTTGGTGATGTGAGAATGAGAAGAAATGGAGGAGAAGGTGAAGAAAGAGAGGGGTGGCCCTTTAAAATATTGGCCGCCATGTTGACAGACTAGCTTTTGTTAATTGTTTATAGATCGGGGACGTGCAAGGTAATGTGAATATAATCCTCTAAACTTA
This sequence comes from Hevea brasiliensis, assembly GCF_030052815.1. NCBI lineage: Eukaryota > Viridiplantae > Streptophyta > Magnoliopsida > Malpighiales > Euphorbiaceae > Hevea > Hevea brasiliensis. The sequence goes on from NC_079510.1 coordinate 47,498,257, forward strand.
AATGACATAAAAAAAATAAATTAAATAAATTTATTTCCAATTTGAAAAGGACTTCATCAATTTTATATTCTTGATTATTTCAAGCCCACTGATTGGGGTTCCCATATTTAAATCTTAAGTACAGTTCATTTCAGCCTATATAATACCATCTCCCCCATTTGTCTTTTTTGCTTAGGGTTTTCCTTAATTATTACTATCCAAATTAATATACAATTTATCATGATTAAATCCCCATTAAATAATTATTCTACTTCTAAATACAAAATATATATTCCCTCTCTTTAATCAAGGATAAGTATTGACCTTAGTGCACATGATCTTTTGCTTCTCTAAGGGAGAAAGAGATATGCTACTGATACTGGTAATTAACAAGGTTATTTATTTCCTCAATTATAAAATTAATTAATTGATTATATATATATATATATAGTGTGTAGGATTCTAATAAATAATTATAGTATTATGCTAGTTTCTTTGTTGATGATCTCATCAAATTTGGCCTTGATTTTTCCTTGGTTCAATGGCACTTTAAAGATTTTACTCTACCTTTGATAATTAATTTTCTATTTTAATTATGGAGAAAAGTCAAATGCATTGCAACCTATCCTAATCTTCCAGATGTTAGTTAAACTGGTTTACTCATGTGGTTATGAAAAATATTTTCCAATAATTTGGTTCTGTCTTGTTACTTCAAATTCATATTCCATTGTCATCTTAGAATAATGTGAAATTACGCACAACTTCTTTGCATGTAATTTGTCAGAAAATGTGAAGATTTGGTTCTTTTTCCCATAAGTGGATTGAAAACCTAACAAAAGAACTATTTGATGAAATGTCCATTTTTTTTTTAATTAAAGTTGATGCACAGAATAAATGTAATTATGTATGTATTATATAATCATTTTAATACATCTTACTATGCTAAATATATATAATAATTAATGAAGCAATGAAAGAAAAAAAAAATTATTGGATGAAATTTATGTCATGGTCTAATTAGTTGATTAAGGATAATCTAATTCGTCTTTAAAATATAAAGAATGAAGAGATCTTGAGTTTAAATATTTTTATTTATCTTTTTTTTATTATTCACCGCTATATAGTCTATCAGTTATTATTCAGTCCATTATAATTCATTGGTTTGATTATGAGTTGAGAAAGTATATAAATATTAGATAAAATGGCAAAAAATTCTTGAAATATAAGGGTTGATGAATTGTAGATAAGTTTGAACAAGTCAGAGTTTGGTGGTTGTGTGTCTATCAAAAAAGGAATTCATTCAATTGAATAATAAAGATTTTATATAATGATATGCGTGAAGTAATGTGACTATGACAATTTCTCTACTACTAACTGTGGATGGCTTTTCATTAATATCAAAGCTACTTATAATAATAATAATAATAATAATAATAATAATAATAATAATAATAATAATAATAATAAATTAATTGTTCCCATCTCTGTCTTCCATCAACCACGGCAATTTTCGTGCTCTTCTCTCTCTCTCTCTATATATATATATATTATTATGATCCCTTATCTACATATCCTTGCAGCAGCAGCTACATTCAATTTACATTATGCAAGGAACAGAAACTTCCTCGTGGCAGCTTCCCTGTTCCAAAATTTATTTCTAGTAAACTAAATTATTTCAACGGGACATGATGATTATTATTGATTAATTTTCTTATTATATATATTGGCAGCCCCAATGAAATATGTAGTTCACATGTTGTCTTTATTTATACAATATATAGGTAGTGCTTGAAGAATTGAAAAAAAAAAAAATACCCATTTTACTGAAAATTTTTCTTTATTAATATAATTAATTTCCATCCCTATAATCAACTCCCACGAATTTCTGTCTCACAAATTAAGGAAATTAATTAAATTTCTAGAAGAATTCTCTTTTTTTCTTCCCCTTCCTCTCTTATTTAATGACACACACATGAATGATTGATGACTAATAACATTCACATTAAGATTAATTATATATAAAAATTCTTTTTGTCCTACTAGCTATACTTCGTTGGTAAGGAATTGTGGAATATCTGAACTTTCAAATTAATTAAACCAGCTGGTTTTTGCTCAAGAATTTGCATTTATCAAATTTGTCTTTTTGTTTTATTTCTTTTGATAATCAATTAACATTGCAAACTAATTAATTAGTTTTCCTGCAATTAAAATGTTAATTATCATCTCTCCCTCTCTCTCTCTCTATATATATATATATATATGCAGCTTACGGGGAATTAAAAAGATATATAATATTTAATTAATTTTTAATATTTACATCAAAAACTTAAAAAAAATAGAATATATAATAAAAAAAATTAAATTATTAATCCTTTAAAATTTCACATAGGTTATGAATAACAGAGTATAGAATATAAAATTTAACATGCTTTGACAAAATTATTGTAATTTTATTAAAAGGTGTGTACTTTCTCTATCCCATGTGTATGTGTTTTTAATCAACTTAATTAAAAAAATATAAAAATTTATTTAATTTGTAATTGAAATTATACTCACAATGAAAAGATTTATATTTAGTAGTTGGGTCCAATTAATACTTTAGAATTTTTTTTTTATTAAATATAGAATACACATGAACGATTAATAATTAAAATGAATCATTATTAAAATCATGACAATTATAATGAAATTTTTATTTTTATATAACTTATATTTACACACATTCAATAATTAATATGAGATTCTAAAAGACCAATCCACGTATGGATGAACCTTTCTCATTTTTATGATATATATATATTAAGAAAAAAAGAATAAGTCGGTGGTGCAAGTTTAATATGAATTATGAGTCGCTTTACAACTCTGAATATTTCCCTTGTATAAAAAATGAAATCTTTCATTTCTTTATCGGATGGGTCACATCATAGACTTAAAATATGGTAATGGACGGTCAAGATGATTTCGACATTTTAGACTTACCTTATTTTTTCTTCATGATATTTTTGATGCATGGGACCACTTCTTAATTAATCATCTGCTTTCAGTTAATGACCTAAAATTATCCACATACTTTATGTAATTATCGCCCTTTAACAATCTCAATTCTTCTGTCGACAATTACAATGTTCCCATGGCATTGTTCATTGCCACCACAATTTTCCCCCACTTTAATTATGTAATAATTAAAAATTGATAATTAAATTAGGCCCAATTATGGCCTAATATATTCATTCAAATGGAAAAATATTTGGGTTTCTACTTTCCAGGCAATCACAATCCCAGTGGTAGGTTGTCCATGTTTAATCAAATTTATGGCCTAATAGTCCTTGACAAAAATTTCTATTCATTGTTTATCCATTACAAACCTTACTCACATAAGCCTTTTTCTAGAAGAATTACATCATACATCACAAATACAATGTAGTGATAAGTTTTAATTATTCTTTAGATCAGAGTATATGTAATCCCTCTTTGGTATATTCCTATTTCTGTTTCCTAAATATTTCTTCATTATGATATGGGCATGTGGTGTGGGAGTTGATGATACAAGAAATAATGCAACTACGAGTAAAAGAACAAATGGGAAATTCAGTTCTTTTCTTTTTTAAAAGAAAGTGACAACAGGAGATGCTTCTGCAACAGAACAATGTCTTCAAACAACTTGATCACTTGGAGTCTCATTAGTTAAGCACTACAGGAACATATATGCTTCTGTCTGCTCCTTCTACATGCCTTTCTATAGCCTCAACAACAGCTTGAGCAACATCTTTCACATCTAGACCACGTTCTTCTTCAGCTATAACAATGGCTTCCATGGAAAAGTAGAAGTTGCGTGACACCCTAGCATGCAACACAATTAGGCCCATCTCTTCACAGACCTCTAGTATTGGAATCAGATTATCTCCTCCCTTCTGGGAAATCACCTTTACCAGAAATCCTTTCCCAACTTTGTCTACCTTCACCTATATATACAATAATGAAAATTGTTATGCTTTATTCTTTATAAAGAAAGATAGCTAGAAGTGGAAAACAATTGAAATTATGAGTGAGAGAGAGTAGACACAGACCTTGGGCAAGTATTGGACCTGCTTCACCAGGCTCAAGTATTCTCTTTTGATTGCATCTAAGTTAGAAAGTTCTCTTTTGATTGCTTCCAACTTGAGTTTGAGCTTGTAAATATAGAGAATAGCATCTGCAATAATAGAGCTTCTTTTCACCTTCATGAACAACAAAAGAAAGAATCAGTATTAAATTGGAAGAACATGCTTCTAATGAAGCAAATTAAACAATGGATGAGTTTGCATTTATTACAGATTTGGAGCAGGTGAGTGTTCTTAGAATGTGAAGCTTTCTGCGCAATGCAATTCTTCTTTGCAGCCTAGACACCATCTCTTCTGCCTCTCTCTCTCTCTTTCTCTGTTTGTTTATTAAATGCTCAAGTGAGACTATGAGACAGCAACTTGGCTGGCCTTTATAGCATAGGAATGGGAGAGGCTGATTGAGGTATGTATTGGGATCTCGACTTGCCAAAGCTCACATCCTCTTGTCTCACATGAAATTGGGAACTGAATCATGAAAAGAAAAGGGGTAAAAAAAACAACACCTAGCTATTATTCCATTCCTAATGAATGAATAGGGTGTGAAAGGCGTAGGGTGCTGATGGGTCCTAAACAAGCAAGAAATGCCAAAACAAAGGAAAAAAAGGAGGCGTAGCATTAAAGCAGAGCAAGTGATGAGAGTTGGATAACGTAGTTGTCGTATTGGTTGTTGAGTTATGGTGTGGGAATGGAAATGAAAGGGGTTTAAAAAGTTGATGATAACAGACGACAGAGTATCAGTGATATTTTTGAGTCAGTGAATGGAGCATTTGCAGTTGCAGAGAGAGGGTTCACGGGACTTTCGTTTGGTTTCTGTCCGTCTCCCATCTTTTGCTAGTGGCAGTAGCCCGTAGGTCACATGTTCTGACACTTAAAAATAAAAATTACAAATCAGTGTTTTACTCTTCATATGCCAATGCCATTTCTTCACTAGAAGCCTTTCAACTTGAGACAAATCCAGCTGCCCTGCTTACAATTCTTTTTAGTTTTTACCTTGTTCTTCCTACAACCTTTTTCAGATTCATACATTTTCTCTTGTCATTTTCCCACAAATGTACCTAACATTGTTTCTTCAGACAAAAAGTTCACTGAGATGAAATTGCTCAAGACCCTTTAGCAAGCAAAATGGAGAGAAGAAAATGATAGCAAAACGGTGGATGGGTGTTGTGTTTTCATTCCCATTTGAGAACAAGAAATCAAAGCACAAATAGAGAATTGCACAACCTTATATCATGAGACAAGATTTGCCCATTTCTCAAATTTTCTCATTCTTCTCATGCATAATTGTAAGTTGCGAGAACATCTATACATGTAGGGTTCCCAGCAGGCCGGTCCGGTTTGAATTGAAGATTTTCTGTTTCAATTTTCATTCGATTTAGTTTGAATCAATTCAATATATTTTTTTTCTAATACCAGTCGAACCGAATTGATGAACAATTTGATTTTTATCATAAATCATGTGAGGCTTATTTTTTAAATTGTAAGACACTCACATTTTTACAAAAGAATGTGAAATATTATATAATTTACTAAAAATATATACACTACATTTTTTTTAATCAATCAATACCAATACCAAAACAAATTAACAAAAATAAGTGGGCTGCTGGCCGCATATAGTGAGTGGGCTGAAATGGGTCATTTTACAAATGTGCTTATTAGCAGTTTGTAGAGCCCAAGTCCATCAATTTAAACATTAATTTGATATGTGGCTGTGTTGCCCATGACCCTTGGTAACGGTGGCCATGGTTCAGAAACCGCTGATTATGATTTCTAAACTGTCAGTTTAGGTTCAATAAAATCATGAACCTGAACCAAACAGTCAGAGGATGGTTTGAAAGATGGTTCCTGAACCGTCGGTTCCGGTTTGAGCCCCGATTTAAAATGGTTTGAAGGGCGGTTCGAAAAAAAATGGTACAAGATAGTTTGGAGGACGGTTTGAAAGTGGTTTAGGGATGGTTTAAGGGTAGTTTAGACAAAAAAAAATTAGAGAAAAATTTTATTGATTCAAAATTTAAGTTATATTTGTAAAAATATTTTAATTTTTCTTAAAAATCTTTCAATCAAAATAAAATAAGAAAAAAAATTTATCTTTAAGAAAAATTTAATAAATAAAGATTTGAACCTGATTAAAAAACTAGAGATGAAATTAATTTTTTTTAAAGAACTTAGTAAAAAGTGTATGAACTTAATTTTGCCTAAATATCCCTTTGGGATTTAGAGGAATAAAAATTTCTAGTTCTATTGCTTGCCTTTTTTTAAAAATTATATAATAATTGATAATTAAAAAGTATAAAAGAGAAAAAAAATTAAAATAGAGGGTATTGAAAATTTTATTGAGGATTTAAAGTAATAACAAAGTAATTGAGATATTATTGAAAATTTCAAATTTCAGTAAGTATATAAAATAATAAAGTAGAAAAATTGAGAGAGTATTGGAAATTAAAATGAGTGTAGAAAATAATTATTTAGAGAATTTGAGAAAAATTGAAAAAATATTAAGAATTGAAGAAAATGCAAAAAATAATTGTGTAGAGAATTAATGATATATATAAACGAATTAGGAGTGACGTGACATATTTATTGAATTTTTTTATATTTAAATCGCCGATTGAATCTGGTTTGAAATGGCCGGTTCAATCCGATTCGGAACCGTCAGTTCACGGTTCTTAAAAAATATGAACCTGAACCAAACCGCAGAAGGATGATTTCGGTTCGGTTCGAAGCCGGTTCCAGTTTTGACCGGCTTTGGTCCGGTTTTGACCGAATCGGTTCTGATTCGGTTCCGGTTCAAAACCGGACCGTAGCCACCCCTAACCCTTGGTGTTGGTGGCGTTGAGAAAAATAATAATAATAATAATAATAATAATAATAATAGATTGCATAGTGTATAGTGTAGACATAATAAAAATACAGAAAGTTTTTGAAATTTTATAATTTTGAAAAAAAAATTGAAAAAAACTTCAGTATAATTGATGATATTCATATATACCAGTGGAATAAAGGTATGAAGAAAGACATCCGTCACATCACAAGCATTGTTCCATCGGATATGCTACTTCCGAATCAGTATAAATGCAATGTCTCTTGTCCATCTATCTGCAACTTATATCTGGTGCGGCTGCATTACAGGGCAAAATCTCCATTGGTAGGCAGCCACCCACTTAGACATATGCATTAGTTCTTATAGTGTGCTCTCTGCCAAAGGAGATTTGCTTTGCAATTCTTGATCAGCACCCTCAACATGGATTATAAATATGGTAGCAGAACTTTTTGCTATCGACCTGCAGGTGCCAGTGCAGATTATAATTTGTCTAATCATTTTGCACTTATTATAGATGTGGTTTATTCCATATATAAATGCCCCTTTGCATTCTGTGTCTCTCTAATTATGTGATTAATTAGTATCTTAGATGTAATATTATGGCCTTAATATTTTTAGTACTGTAATTACTCTTCTTTACAAGCACATACTTATGTAACATATCAAGCAGCCAACAGGCAAAATCTTACCAAGTTACTGATCATAGATTCAGAGACAATTTCCTTTGTTTAATATTTCGAAAATTTTTTAAAGGAGAAGGAGATTGTTAATATTTAAAATTTTAATATCCTATATTATAAAATAATTAGCATTTGACCACTGAGCTCTATATGTATATTGGCTCAATGGCGCACTAGCCTTAATTAAGGTTATAACCTGATAGGAGAAGCGCTATTAAAACGGGATCAGAAATTAATCCTATTTATCAACAATAAATAAATAAAATTTCATTGGTTGGTGAGAGATCGAGCAAGTAGTATTGAAGAAAAATTTCTGGGCATATCTCCACTGGTAGTGACCAGTTACAGAATTGCACAAGTACTGTGTACATATAAATATGCATGTCTTATATTGGCTGCCAGCCAATGCAGATTCTGCCCAGTAATGCAGCTACACCTCAAGTCTCCGACTATATTTATACCATTCTAACAATGCATATCCAATGGAACAATGCCTTTGTTGCTCTCCGCAGGTTTATTTCCTATCCTGCAGGCTACAGTCACTCCCTTTAACAGTAATTAATCTTGTTCCTTTTACTGTTTAAAGGCTACTTACAGATTAATTAAAAACCATGTTCTTATGTGCATGTATATGCCCACAGGAAAATTTGTATTTTAGACATTTGGTCCATGCATGAAGGATTTCCTCTCCAGAAAAATATAATTTTTAGCTGCATCGAGTTTCTGCATAAAAAAAATCAACTTGGTGGTCCAATCGCTGGCTTTTGAAGGGCATGAACGGGCTAGAGGGCGTTCAAGAATCAAGAAGAAAATGTGGATCGAACGTGCTGCGTATCTCTCATTGTAAAAGTACGTTGTTCCTTTCTTTCTTTTTCATTTTTGAATTTTAATAATGATGTCCATTATTAGGATTTTATTCCAAAAAGTTATCCATTTTAATATGTTGCTTGAGCCAAGAATTATAAATAACGTATCTCCCTCTTGTCTTCATTCAGAATGTTTCAACTTTAACCTATACATATAAAGTCCTCCAAAAAAAATAAAGGAAATTGCTTTTTTATAGTTAAACTTAAATCTACGGAGAAGTAGTCTTAGAACTAGAGATGAGGAGAAAATTAAAATGGATTTAAGGCTTCTAATTGTACCTTCACTAGGATAATATACCCTTTTATCTTTCTGCCTCTGGCAAAAATTTTTGCGCAAGTGGGTGCATTATGTAGGGAATAAAGTGCTAAAGAAAAGCCCTGAACCACGCTAGCCCGAAAGGCATTGTCCCAAAGCATATGCTTCCTCTCTGAGATGGTTTAAATATCAACAAGTCTCCAGGCTATCGTTGTGCTATCGACTGCTTGATTGTGTTTGCAGTTTCATTACAGGGCAAACGTCTCATTGGCAGGCAGCCACTCATTAGACTTGCCATTAGTTTCCTAGTGTGCCTTTTTCCAAAGGAGATTTGCCCAGAAATTTTCCTGCATTTGCTTTGCAAATTAAGGACATGCATGCCATGCATTCATCCCCATTGTGTTGAGAATACTGTTGTTAGTTTTGGCTCCTATTAAAACTTGAAGTACTCTAATTAATCATAATAATAAACTAGGATGACTAATTAATCTGGAAATGCTTGGTTAAATGAGGAAGTTTTAGTAGAATTCTTAATCATGGGCAGACTGCATGCATGGTTTTCTTGATCAATGCATGGCATATATATATTCTAACCTGATGATAGATAAATAAGGGACGTTGATTTAAATTAATGAAGTAAGACACCTTATTTGTACCTGAACATCTATATAGAAATTAGATTGAATAAGGATCATTTTTGCCATATTATGAACAGCCCAATTGCCCTCCCTTTTGATGAAAAGGAAAGAGCAAGGCAAAAAGGTAGAAAGAAGACTAGCAATATCAGTCATTACTGTGTCCAGCAATATCAGTCATTACTGTGTCCACTTCAGAGGAGCATAAAGAATGCCCAGCAGCAGCAGCAGCATCAATAATAATTTTAGAATCTGCTTCGAAAATGTACTCCGCGTGCACAAATAATTGACCTTGGAATCCAATTGATGGCTCTTGGAAGCATGAAGAGGAGGCTAAATCTACAGGATAATGATATCCCTATTCAAAACATGCATGCTACGTATCTTCTATTCAAAGCCTCTTCCACAGCTACAGCCAGCCTTTAAGGGATTTATCAAACATATATACTGTATTTTCTCAATTAACGGCTGTTATATAAATTTGTGTTGGATTTCACCGTAAACTCCATCGCTAAGATGGAGTTTCACTTAACTTATGAAAATTACCTTAGGATGTGGAGCTCCATTACTGAAATGGAGGGTTTCTCTTAACTTATAAAAATTTAACTTGTATTAGATATGTGGCTAAAGAGGATATTGTGATAAAATATTTGATCAAATTAAGTGTAAGCCTTCTCTCAAGCTCTGGTCACCGTGATCAAGATCAATTGATTGCACGCAAGCGATCAACGACATGAACTGGATGATGCATACTCTAAAATGTACCCAACCCAAGGGAAGCCATCCTTGAAATCTAGGTCACCGAGGCAGAGGGGCGGGAGAAATGTGTTGAAGAGAATTCCTCATATCAAATTTCTTTAGATGCATCTCATCAAATCCTCTGCTCTCTCTTTGCTTCTGCCTTGTTTGTGGGTAATGCTGCGTCTTCAATTGCTCACTAAAGTGCCAAGCCATTATTCAAAGAGGTAGGGGTGGCAATTTGAGACACCACCCATGAATACGACACGAACACGACACAAAAATATAGGATTTGGATTAGACTTATTCGTGTCGACCCATTTATGAAACGATTATAATTGTGTTGTGTCACGGGTTCACCCGCTAACCCGACTTAACACGTTGACCTTATACTTACTAACCCATTTTACCTGCTATAAATCATGAACCCACTTATATAGCACTTATATAGCGTGTTAAATGGGTTAAGTTGTGTTAAACCGTATTAAATGGGTTACTTCTTATTAAATGGGTCGTGTCGTGTTGAATACACCTAATACAATTTAATATTAATCGTGTAACCCGTATAACAGAAGGTCGTGTTCGTGATTAAATTTTTGACACGATTTGTTAATCGTGTCGTGTTCGTGTCGATCTTAATCTTATTCGTGTCCTATGTTGACACCACACAAACACGACCAATCAACCCAAATTGCCACCCCTACAAAGAGGTTTGAGGTTAGTGTCTGTTACCGATTCTGTTTTTGTTAGTTTAATTTTACTCTATCAAGGGAGAGACGACTTGTATGATATTAAAGTGCTGCTTAATTTTATGAAAACATGAATTTTAGTTGGTAATTTCAATTCAATTGCAATTTATTGATTGTATGCTAAGTAAGAATTACTGTGTGCAGAGTTAACAGTGCACATTGAAGCAACTGTTGGGGAAAAACAAGGGTGTCTCAAATTGATAATCTGAGTAAAAATCAAATCTGAAAAATTTCCAGCAACAAATACAGGTACTAATAACTCTACCAACCAAAAATTAGAATCCGCTGTCTGTCACACCTAGTTCCGTCACTACTTGCTAGTCCTATGATCAAAGTCCAAACCAGGTTATAGGATAGTTTTTAAATGTCAATAAATATTTGATCCAGTAGTTCATTGGTCAGATATCTATTTTTAGAGCACGCATTCACAAATTTAACCCCTTGTTTCTGCTTCCCCCCTCCATATACCAAAATACAATTTTAATATTTTTTGTTGGAGGGTTGTATTTTTAACAATTACGAGAGTTTTCATTTGTGAGATTTGAATTTAGCCCCCAATGCCTTACCCCATCAGACCCAGGTGTTCAAAGTTTTAGAGCTTTGACAATTCACAGATGTGAAAGGTCAAATTTTAAAAACAATTGCTGCTTCATATGTTGGGTGCATCTTTCCAGGGGTCCATGTGGTGGCTTTTGACAGCCATGAAGGTGAACTATTGCCGGTAGAAGATAAAGTTATGAAGAACATGCTCCGTTTTTCCTGCCTTGAAGTATCTTTCGTGGCAGGACTACTCCCTTTTTCTTTTTCTTTTCCGCATTTTCTTTATAATTTCAGTGTATAATAAAAGCAAAGTTTATAAAGAGAGATTCTCTGTGAAAACTACTCTGATTCATAGTATGTGGTTGACAGAAGTGAATTGTGCTCCGTATTGTATTTTGACTATACAAAGTTGCTATGATAGACCTCCTTTCTGGGTGCAATAGTAACATTATTGAGGATTTTATTTAGAAAGCTATTGACATTAATATGTTGCATAAACGACACCTAGAATCAAAACAAATATTATAAGCCTTATAAATCTTATTTAGAACACTTCCGACCTTAATTGCAGTCCAATCTTCATTTGGAATTCCCCTTTTGCTAGACGTTTATGTGGAAGTGAGTTCAACTTTAGGGAATAAAGTGCCGGAAAAGTCTTCAGCCGCAAAATGAAGGCATTGTTCCATGGTATATGCTTCCTCTAGGATGGCATAAATAACAAGCTTCTAAGCCATGATTCTGTGACTTGAGTTGCAGTTGCATTGCAGGGCAAAACCTCCATTGGCATGGACCCACACTAAGATTTGCTATAGTGTGCTCCTTTCCAAAGGAGATTTGCCCGGCAATACTTCTGCAGTTTGGCTTGTCAGAGTGGAAATGCTGTCTTCAATTGCTTTTTAAGGTGCCATCACATTTTTTTATGAAGACAGATTGATTTCATTGCATGATTCTGTCTATGATATTGATTGGTAAATAGAACTTGTGGCATTATGTACACATCATTTCAGTCCAGTTATATATATATATATATATACAGCTAGCACTGAAAGCATTCATCACAATCACATTACACTGCACGAGGTTAAACAATTTTATTTTCTACTCTGGCAATTTAAAGAATGTTTCGTGTGCTATGTAGTGGATGAATGTTATTTAAGTTTTCTAGAATCCCCAAAACTGGTTTTGCCTCTGTTCATCTTTATATTTTTTTAATCATTTGTCTTTACATAGCAAGGCCTAGAGTGATTCACTGAAAACATTTTTTCTGCTGTTATCTACATGTTGTTTCTTGTTGAAGTAGAACAGTGTATCTCCAATGCACAACGGCCCCTGCTTTGCAAGGGTTGGTGGAGATAATTGCACACAAGAAATTTGTTCCATGCCACATAACTGTCAGCTATTTGGTCCAGCTACATGTTGATAGATTTAGTGAAAGCAAGAAATACTTCATTTGCAGTTTAACACCTAGAATCTAGAGCATGCAGTGGATGATTGATCAAGCTGAAAGTTTACCTGCAAGGAATGGGATTCTATCTCAAATATTCATCATTTTATCATTTTCTGTATGTCTTGAGCACATAGTTTTCTAGTATGATTGCAAAGAACAATGCTTAACTCTTGTCTGCTTCTGCCATTTTATCAAACTAAAGGTTTGCCTTGCGAATAACTTTTTTCATGGCTGGTATAGTCCATGATAACATTGAAAAATTCCCTTGCATGATTAATATATTGTTGTTTTATTTTATATTTTACATTTCAAGACAGTTGTTCTATTCCTCATTTTGCTATCAATTTTTTAATAACATATATAGGTTTATAAAACTTGTACATTTGTATAAAAGGCATAAGAATTTATAGGGGTAAATTATTCAGATGGTATCTCAACCTAGAGGTATGTAATAGTAAGGTACTTCAATTTCAATTTGTAACCTAAAATCTCCTGATCTTTAATTTAAGTAACATAAAACTCCTTATAACTTTTAATAATATGTTTATAGGTTATTTATATTGGTGTATCATTTATCAAGTTAAAAAAAATAATATTTTCATGAATTGGTAGTTTTGGGTAAATATGTTTTGAGTTGTTGAAGCATCCTTTTGTGCAAATTGGGTTGTTGAAACTATGAGTGGAGAGAGAATAATTAAAATTCTTTTTCTAGATAAGTGTCAAATTAATAAAGAGAATTTTTTTTTTATTCTAACAAGGCACGTTAGCAAAAATAACATAGAAATCAGCTACTAAATGTTATAAGGGGTTTTATGTTATTTAAATTTAAAGATCATGAGGTTTTTAGATTTTATGTTACTTAAATTAAAGATCAGAGGTTTTATGTAACAAATTAAAGTTTAGGTACCTTACTGTTGAGGTAATATTTATATAATTCACCCGAATTTATAGTTCATGCATGGAGGTCTTGCAAGATCGTGTTCCATCTTTTTAAGTTACAATATCATGAACTTTTATCTTTAATTTCATTTATGAACCTTTTATATTCTTTTGATGCAAGCAGTGACAAATATCATTCAACAATCTAGGGTAATTCATCGCAATTACAATGACAATCCTTTCTGCTTTTTAGCTAATTTTTTTTGCAAGGGATAGAGAAGAACCAAACAAGGAAGTTTTAAAAAACCATTGCCTATTTTATGCTCATCATTATAGGGTTAATCAGAACGATGGCAGATTGTGAATTGCACATTCATTTTGTTGATTAATTCATTATCAAGGATTTGATGGCAACTTTGCTTTGGCAAGGAACCCAGCTTTAGTGGTAAAAGAAAATATGCCAATGAAATGAAGCTGTGAATCTGGATGATAATTAAAGTGGTGGGGTAAAATGCAAAAAGGAGAAGGTACTTGGGTGGTCTATCATCAATTATGCCTCTAAGAATCCACACAGACAGGGCATGCAAGAAAACTCTTGGGTTGGCAGGTACAGATGAGGTCACTAGCAAGAGATGAATTTGGGTTGTGCTTAGGAGGGTTCCTAAAGCTTAAGTTGAAACATCAGAACGTGAAGTGATCACCATGAGTAAATGAAAACATGTTTTCCCAGCAGCAGTCGTGTAAAGTTTGCTAGCGAGGCTGCTGATGTATCCCTTGTTTATACTGGTTTTGGATTTTAACCTTGCATTCCTTCTCAATACTTCCTATTTCCCAACATTCTTGTGGCCTTTTATTTTTGAACAATGTATTTAGAATTTTCTCAGGGCCCTGAACCATATATGTAATCAGATTCTTCCATTCCTTAAATTAATTACTGTAAATGTTAATCACAACTTTTATTTTTTTTTAATGGTTGCTATTAGAGGATTGTACTTATTTTTCTATACAGGACATATTTGGTATTTCATGTTTAATTGTTGTTATTTTCCATTTTAATTTAGGAGATTTCTTCTTTTGTTATCATAGAGCATTATTATATATTTCAATGTTTACTGTAAGATAAATATAATTAAATGAAAATCATATGATCAGTAGAGTATTTTTTTCATATATGCAAGCGGTTCATTTTAACACATAATCTAGTATTTTTAAAATTTATCCGTTGGTTTCAGGGCTTAAACCCATAATTTTTTTTAATATATATTTTTGCAACACAATTTGTCTGCAGCCTCAGTATTGATCGTGCAAGTTGGCTACATAGCAGCATGTTGCAAAGATTAGAACTATTCTGTTGGCAATTTATTATACTTGCTGACTAATATTGCTCGGCGAAAATAGTTCAGCCTCGTCATGTTCTCTATGATGACTCAAATATGCGTCGCTAAATAGTCGCTTATCAACAAAACATACAGTACTTGTCTAGATTTCCTTTTTATTGACGTTCTGTAGTATGTTACAATTGTTAGTCCTGACTGTTCACGCATTCTGCGGCACATTGCTTGCTTCACTAACTCATTTGGCAACGGTAGTAGGTAAGTAAAGAAACAGCCATACCCAAGTATGGTGCAAGTATGGGCTATTTTAACTAAAGAAAGCATTCTTTCCATATAAAAGGAAGAGAGTGCTACTGCTGGAAATAGTGAGAGTTGCTGCTGGAAATAGAGAGAGCAGCAGGGAGACTTTGAGAGAGCTGAAAAGAGAGTTTTAGAGAGTTAAGAAAATGAGGAAGAAAAAAAAATGATTAAATGTGTATATGTAAATCTTCTGTTTTACTAATGAATTTATGTTTTTTTTTTCCCTCTCCTATTGTTCTAGCATAAATCTATTCTTTTTTTTTTTCCTTCAAATCCAACAAATGGTATCAGAGCTTTTTGATCTTGAGGGACCTGTTAGAGTTTGTTCTTGTCAAGAATGAGATGGCAGCAGCTACACAATTAAGCAAGCCCATGATAGCCTGCAGGAGGAAGGTTGTTCCAACAAGAAGAAATTTTGTTTTGAAGAAAGAAACTTTGCTGGTGAGATAGTGCATCAGAAAAAGAAGAACAATGGTGAGCAAGTGCACCCAAAAGGAGGAAAAAATGGTGAGAAAGGGCATCAGAAAGAAGATGAGTATCATGGTGAGAAAGTGCACCAGAAAATCAATCAAGAATTATTGGAGAAAGGGCTCCATGAAAGGGTTTGAGAGATGTGCTCCACCAACAAACAAACATGGAAAGAAGTGCTCCATCAAAGCAAAAGAACATCATCAAACTTGGAGAGAAGTGCTCCAAAACAACCAAACAGGTCAAAAATCTGAAGATGCTTGAAGACTTGATTGAATTCACAGCTCCAACAAAGATCTCATCAAGGAGGAGTGTTGGAGTTGATGAGATTTAGTGGGTAAAAATATGTGTACTAGTAAAGAAACAGCCATATCCAAGTATGGTGCAAGTATGGGCTATGTTAACTAAAGAAAGCATTCTTTCCATATAAAATGAAGAGAGTGTTGCTGCTGGAAATAGTGAGAGTTGCTGCTGGAAATAGAGAGAGCAGAGAGACATTGAGAGAGCTGGAAAGAGAGTTTTAGAGAGTTAAGGAAATGAGGAAGAAAAGGAAGAAAAAAAATCTTTGAATATGTTATATGTAAATCCTCTGTTTTACTAATGAATTTATGTTTTTCTTTCTCTCCAATTGTTCTAGCATAAATCTGCTCTTAGTTTTTCTTCCTTCAAATCCAACACAGTCGCACAATTTGCATCACCAAAAGTTTTTTTTTCTTTCCTTCTTTTTTTGTGTGTGCGCGCGTTTAATCTGTTGGCTGAATAACTGACAGGATTCTTCCTCATGATTTGGTTCTCCCTTATTGTTGAATTTCTGAGAATATAGTAAAACGATATCTCCTGAGCCAAGCTTTGGACATGCTCCAAACTGCAAAGCTTTCTAAAACTTCCATGTAGCTAGGGTTAGCCTATTTAGACACATATGTATCTGTGACATGCCTGCGGGTGAGATATCCTGGAAATATATCTGCTTCAAGTTCTCTCATTCTCTTGACCGATCACTGCCTGTGAACTTTGATTATAACACCAGCCTGTAAGCAAAGAACACAATATTTATATATGCATATATATTGTCATTAGGGTAAAAAATGGAAAGACGGCACCTTGGGCTGTTGAATATGGCATGCATTACTAGACGATGTGCAATTTGTAGTGTAGTTGAATAACAGGGCAATTCTCCTTTGGCAGTAAATAGTTCTAGTATACTGGTTAATAGCAGAACACCATATTCCTGCCAAAGGAGAATTGCACTGATATTCTTCACTACCCTCTAGGAGTAGGACATGGATCCTGTTCAGCTTCCTCCTGCACCCCGCAAATTTCCAGGACTTGAATTGCCAATTTAATACATGCATGATTCGCACATTAACATGGATATTCGAGCAATGAAATGAATTGGAATTATCCTGCGGATCATTCCCCCAGAGCTTGTTCTTCCACTAATTCTGTACTGTTTCCATCTTGGTCCCCCTTCTTCAGATAAGGCTATATGCAGGAAACGTAGCTACATGCATGATCCCCCTTCTCCAGATAAGGCTATATTACTTTTCTCATGCATTGGTATGTGGCTATATGGATGACATGCACACATCTATATACAATTAACATGTATATGAATAATTGAACATGCAAAGAAGGAAAATCAGATTTCTTTGAACGTGTTTGTGAAACTAATAAATCAACCCATTTCCTAGTTATATCATGATTTTATGAAGCATCTGTTTAGACTGTAATGATACAAAGACTAGACAGCATTCACTTTAATTTAATTTATATGCAACTATGGATGAAATTAAAGTGCATTTGCTCGAGATCAATCGAGAATGGCCACAATTTACAAAGCATAGATTTATCTAGCATTCTAGCCATAGATTATGAATTTATGATGATATCAATCATGTATACGTACTTTTGAGCTTTGCTATTTTGATTCCCATCTTCAAAAGATCACGATTAAGCCATCTTATAATGCTTTTGAACTTTGCTAATATGCACGATATATATTGCCTTTTAAAAAGTCAGGACCACAAATCTGGAACCATATGTCAAGAACTTCTCCTTGTCATCTCATTCAGTGACCTTTAATTCTCTATTTAACACAATTTATATGCATTTCTGGAAGGCATAACCAAAAAATTAAAAGACAACTGTTGGTTTTTTGAAGGAAGAAGATAAGGATATAAAAGCATATATTGAGACTAAATGGTCTTCAAATTGTGACTCTTTATTGATTGATTTTGCATTTATATAATAACATTACTTGCTAAAATCTGCTAAAGATTATAAATTTAAAATTCAAAAACAAAACCAAAAATCTCAACAAAATAATAAAAATCTAACTAAATCTTAATGGCTACTATCTAATAAATATTCTCCAGTGGCATATCTTCTATATTATTTAAACTTAGCAACTAAGAGACATTTTCAAGACCCCTCCTTGTATCAGATGTTGTACATTCAAGTTTATTTCTTAGTAACTTCAAATTTGGCTTCAGACATGATTTTGGTCATAATATCGGCACCTTGCATAATTGACATGGTTTTGGTCATGGTTTTGGTTAATAATATTGGCCCTTAAAAAATTAGCTCTGATACCACAATTGATTTTTAAAGGAAGGGTATAGAGGCATATATATAAAAGCATATATTGAGACTAAATGGTTTTCAAATTGTGACTCTCTTTATTGATTTATTTTGCATTTATGTAATGATATTATTTTACATTTATGTAATGATATTACTTCGTTAAATCTGCTAAATATTATAAATTTAAAATTTAAAAACATAACAAAAAATCTTAACAAAATCATAAAAATCTAACTAAATCTTAATAGCTGTTATCTAATAAATATTCTCTAGTAGCATATCTTCTAAATTATTCAAACTTAAGCAGTTGAGACAGATTTTCAACACCAAGGATAGTGATTATTATTTACATAATGAAGGTATAAAACTCATCCAAGTTCATCAAGTTTGTATATGAGAAAGTGTGTTTCATGTAAAATTTATTTAAAACCTTAATTAGCACAAGGCAAGTTAGAGATATAAACCTTAATTTCAAGTTTTCACATTACTGCAAGCTTAAATTTTAAAGTTGAACAATTACAAGTAGTTCTCCACAATAACATTCAAATATTCCATGACATTTTTTTATAATAAATATATTCTATCAAATATTTTGATCCATGATCAATGCATTAGTACTCCACTATAACATTCATGAATTCATGGCTTTTTTATGCATATTTTATAATAAAATATATGATCTAGAATTTCGTACGAGAATGCTTTAAAGATAAGAGAATAAATAAAGATGTAAGAGACGTTTCACATATATCTTTCAATCAAATACAACTTATAGCTACATGAGAAGCATAATAAGTATACTTTTTGCATTGAAGCTATAAATAGCTTGTTCTCGATCATAAATCCATAAATTTGACACAGTACTGCAGGTGAATTACTGAGCAAGTCTTCTTTGGCAGATCACCTCCACCAGGCTGCATTTGCAAAAGTGGATCTCTATCTGCCAAAGGAGATTTGCTCACCAGTTCCACTGCAACAGTCTTTTTGTGATCGATATAAGTATGCCTCCATCTTTATTTCAAAACTCTCAAACATCGACTAATATTCAGGAACTGAGGTGTCTATGTGCAATTTCATTGTATTTCTCTCATATGAATTCTTTTTTTTTTTTTTTTATTTTCTCAATGCTATAGTTACAATGATGCATGATTTCTACTTAAACTCACATAATTTACCATTTGCACAAAATTGAAATTAGCACCTTGAGAAGTTAAAAATATAAATTTTGGCCATTTTATAATTATATTTTGATATTAAACATTATTTCACAACTTAAAAAATATGAAATTTTTTACCACATCTCATTTCTCATCTTATGATTTAAATATATGTCATGGCACCAATTTTAGATTTACATATGGTACATGCCTTTTCCAATTTAGATACAATTGTCACCAATAAAAAAGTTTTCATATATAAATAAAAATTTTAAAAAGATTGGCCATTATTGTAAATCAAAGTAATTTTTTTTTTGTCACTAACACTGGTAATTATTATCTATCAAGTAAGAAAATGTCATATTGATACATACATTTTGCATAGTCATTTATGTTAGATTTCATGGCCATTTCGTTTATTTGTTAGTTACTTTTAGCTAATTTTATTAGTTATTTAGATAATTTTCTATAATTGTTAATTTTTGGGTTAATTTGTAATTTTGCTTTCTTTTGTAGGTAAAATAGTGTTTTTGAGGGACTAAAAAAGAAATTGTGCCAGTGAGGAGTGATTTCCATAGCAAAAAATGTCAAAATAAAGCTTGAAAGTTGAAAAACGCAAAATTGCCGGTCTGCATAACCTACTGCACAACTTGTGCAGTTCTACACAGGGAGAAAAAGCAAATTGTGAGCCAGCCGAAACCTATATAACATACAGCATGACTTATGTAGATTCACACCCTGCTTATGCAGCTTTACGGAAAACTGCATAACTTGCTACATAATTTATGCAGTCTCACACCCTGCTTATGCAACTTTACGGAGGGAACAACTACTTTGGCCGAAACTTGCATGACTTGCTGCATAACTTATACAGTTCCACTCCTCACTTTTTCAGCTTCATGGAAAGAGCTCCCAAACCTGCCGAAATCTACATAAGAGTCTGCATAACTTATGCAGTCCGCTTATGCTGTTTCACGGAGGACTCCAAAGCTTGAAAAATCTATATAATCAGTCTCCATAACTTATGCAACATTACGGGAAGCACCTGGAACCACCAATTTTGCATAGAACCTGCATAAGAAACTTGCACAACTTGTGCAATTCTTCATAATGAGCTGGCAGAAAGATTCTCACACGTGAACTTCACCTCAAACATACCATTTTAAGGTTACTTGTCAGAAAAATATAAATAGTATCCTTATCTCATTTTAGCGATAAAAAGAAAAGGAAGAAAGAACAAGAAAAGGAGAAGAGACAGAAGAAACATTAGAAAACAGAACATGAGGCGTCACTTCCCTTTTCTGGACCAGATTTGGATTCTTCTTCTTCTTTTCGCTATTTTCTACCTTTCTTGTGTTGGGTTTCTTAGTTCTTCGCATAGTTGCAAGATTTATTTCCATATTTACTCAGAATTTCTTGTAATTATTATGGATAGTGAGTAGTTTTTCATAGATTCTGAAGTTGGAATGTAATATTTAAGATATTTTATGGATTTTGATTGGGTAATCTATATTTTATGATTTTTATGAGGTTTTATCCATTTCTTGTGTGCTTAATGACATGCTTAGTGTAGGATCCTATTAAGTATTGTTCTTAATCCATGGTTGAAGCACTGAAAGGAGAAAACCCTGTGATAGATAATCAAGAAATTAGACTTAATTAACTTAGATCTAGAAATAGACTAAGGTTTAAGAGGATTTACATATTAATTAAGGAACCTAATGGGTCTTGATTAATTTTAACTCCACGAAAGTAGGATTAAGTTAATGAAGACACTCTTTGTCTCACTCGAAAGGTTATTCAAAGGATTTAACAATTAATCTCCTTAAAACCTATAATTTCCATAAGATTGGATAACCAATTTAAAAATCCCAAAATAGCTTGAATAAGAATTTCCAAACTAGAGAATCGCTCTTTTATCATTGTTAATTTTTAATTGAATTTGATTGCTTGTCATTTTAATTCTTATCATATTTCAATTTGCTCATTTTAATTACTGCTAATTTAGTTGAATTTTTATATTGGTAATTAGATTGTTAAGTTTTGCATATATAGATTTCTCACCTCAAATTCTATCAATCTATCACTCAAATTTTAAAATTAGTTTAAATTAGTCAATTTTTATATCAAAAATTCAATCATTAACACAACTCTTTAAGGAAATGATATTTTTTCTATACTACTTGAACGACTCATGCATTTGCAGTTGGGCCACATCAAGTTTTTGGCGCCGTTGTCGGGGAGTTGTTTGTTTAAGATTGAATTTTTTATTGTTTTAGTTATTTTAGATTTTTATTTTTATATATGATTTTTTCACTTTGTGTTTTTCGTTGTTTTCATTTTGTTGTTTAATATTAGATGATTTGGTTGTTTAGTTAATTTGAACATTTTCTTTTTTATTTTCTTTATTATTACTTTACTTTGTGTTTTTTTTTTCTTTTTGAATTTTGCTTTTATATTTCTAATTTTTTTTTCGTTTGCTTAACTTGTGAGATTAATTTAAATGTTTCATGACCAAGTCTTCACAAGTTTTGCTCAACTGCACTTGGAACCCTTTTATACCGCTTGAGGAAGATTCAATGATATGATAGAGAGATTTTCCAACCACAACCTTTTAAATCAGTCTCTAATTCTTTGTTTCTATGATGGTTTTTGGATGAAGCAACAAGAAATTGAATAGATTATGGAGCTTAGGCAATTGGTGATTATGTTCTTCAAAGAGGTCATGAGGATGTTATTCACTTATTGAATGACATGGCGGATTTTGATTACCATTGGCATCGGGATCCTTTATTGCAAGGTTAGAGTCACCAATATCCCCCATGCCAATATTAATCTAATATTTCACACCAACCATTTGAGTTAAAATGAGGAGAAAGAGGAATAAAGAAGAAAGAGGCAGAGAAACAGTAAGAAAAACAGAGCAAGAGGCGTCACTCTCCATTTCTGGACCAGATTTGGAGTTTTCTTCTTTTCTTCACTACTTTCTACCTTTCTTGTATTGAGTTTCTTAGTTGTTGATATAATCTCAAGTTTTATTTCCATATTTACTTAAAATCTCTTGCAATAATTATGGATAGTGAGTAGTTTTTTATAGATTCTGGAGTTAAGATGTAATATTTAAGATATTTTGTGGATTTTGATTGGGTAATCCATATTTTATAGTTTTTATGAGGTTTTATCCATTTTGTGTGTGCTTAATGACGTGCTTAGTGTAGGATCTCATTAATTATTGTTCTTAATCCATGGTTGAAGCACTGAAAGGAGAAAACCCTGTGATAGATAATCAAGAAATTGGACTTAATTAACTTAAATCTAGAAATTGACTAAGGATTAAGAGAATTTACAGATTAATTAAGGAACCTAATGGGTCTTGAATAATTTTAACTTCACAAAAGTAGGATTAAGTTAATTAAGTCACTTTTTATCTCACTTGAAAGGGTATTCAAAGGATTTAAAAATTAATCTACTTAAAACCTATAATTTCCATAAGATTGGATAACCAATTTAAAAATCTCAAAATAGTTTGAATATGAATCCCCAAACTCTGGAATCACCCTTTTATCATTGTTAATTTTTAATCGAATTTGATTGCTTGTCATTTTATTTCTTGCCATATTTCAATTTGCTCATTTTAATTACTGCTAATTTAGTTAAATCTTTATATTGATAATTAGATTGTTAAATTTTGCATATATAGATTTCTCACCTCAAATTCGATCAATCTATCACTCGAATTTCAAAATTAGTTTAAATTAATCAATTTTTATATCAAAAATTCAATCATTAACACAACTTTTCGAGGGAATGATATTTTTTTTATACTATTTGTACAACCAGTGCACTTGCAGTTGGGCATACCACATATAAATAAGCCAGGTGGTACAATGCCCATCATCCACCAGAATATGTAATAGTTAATTAAGTAAAGTGTGTGTGTGTATATATAAACTTCTAGTATTTCAATTATAATTTGAACAGCCTAATTACAGGATGTTCAAGCGTTACCCCCACCATTATATTGGATTAATCTTAAACAATTAATTAATTGAATATACAAACAATAGCTGGTCCTCATGATAAATTACTCAATACTCATTTAGGCTGATTTTAGAATTCTTTCAATAAATATATTTTCTCAACAAACAGAAGAGCTTGACGAAAATGAGAGTCCAAATCTGTGATGTGTTAACATACATATGATCAAGAAAAAAGATTGAACTAATCTAACTGTGGACTGACTTAGAAATAAAAAGCCATATCAATAAGAAGGGAATTAAAGAAGAAAAGAAAGAGGATATGCTGAAGAAGCAGCAGCATATGCTGGGAGAGTAGCTGGGGGTCGATTTCCTTGAAGGTTCTCCTTTCTCCATCATGGAACTGTGGTCCTTATAATTCTTTCACCATGAGTTGTAAAGCCAAAAAAATCTCCCATATATTTCATTTGCTTTTATAAAAATAGAATTCTCCCCAACTGTTAGCATATATATATATATATATATATATATATATATATATATATATATATATATATATATATATATATATATATATATATATATATATATATATATAGCCTAATTAGCTACAATTGTTAGGACATTCATGATCATGTTTAAAAAAGGATCCGAATAACTGGAAAAGTTCCCCAGTAGACCCACTACAAAATACATGTCATGTTTTTATATTTATTCAGCTTAATTAAGTTCTGGAAAATATATATAGTAGTAAACTTGATATGTCAAATGTATTATTATCAGGCTTTTGTAATCTCATTGTTCAAGTTATAAATTTGAAGTATGATTCTTTTCTCTTAAAATTTTCAATGTAACAAAATACAAATAAATATATGATATATGCTCTGTCAGAATGTAGAAAGCTAATAACTTACACTAGAAAGGTTAATCTATGTTGATTCCCCTAAACTAGGGATGACAATGAATCGAGTTTTTTCAAGTATTTGATTTAATTCGATTCGAATGGGACCAATACAGATAATATATATTTGAAATGAATTCAAATATTAAAATTATTATTCAATTTTTGATAGAATGATTTTTGCAATATTCTATCAATTGTCATCCCTACTATAAACTAAACTAATTAAAGAAGAGGGAAAATAAGAACATCAAACATGTTCTTTGGAATACTTTGGCTATTGAAGCTTCCAAAAGTGTATAAAAGGATAAAGATGGGGTTAATTTTATGCTTTACTTTAAAAGCTTAGAAAAAAAAATTTTAATTTTGAGAGACAGTGATGTGTTCGGATGACATATATGTGTATGTTTAATGATTTTCTTTCGAATAATTATTGCAATTGTTAATTCTCCATTTATATAAAAATATACGAAATTGAATACGTAATCTAACTAGTATCCCACAGATAAGCGATTGTGTTTTTTTTTTTTTTTTGGTTATACGTAGTTAATGTTATGGATTAATTAATTAATTAATTTCCTTAAAAATATGAGATTAAGAAATATTCTAACTTAATCCAAGCTAGAATTAAAAGATGTATAAGAAGAAAAATATATATTCTTCATGATTTAGCTTAAGAATAACTCTAATAAATTTAACTGCCTCTTTAAAATATTACTTCATAATATTAGCAACAAATTATGAAGTAGAGCATGGATGAGCACAAAGAAAATGAAGTTGACTTTATGTAGAGACAATGCATATATACTTACGTACAATGCAAACACACATGCATGAATACACGTAAAATCATGCAGCATTAATAATGAGAAAGATATAGAAGAAGAACATGCCACTGGATCTTCCTTCTTCATTATGCTCTTTCGGTTTTCCTATCTTCTCCTTTGCGAATGGTATCTAATTATTTTCAGAGGCAAAAAGTGATGCTATACGTCCCTTTCAAGTTTCCAGTAATTTCCAACTGTATATTGTTGTCCCTTTGAACACTGAAAGGGCCTTCATCAAATGATGCCATGAATATGCACATATCTATGGTGGCAATAGCAATATCTCTTGTTATAGCTAAGAACTTACCCTGGCAATAAAGACTACTAATAACCAAAAAAAAAAACATAATTAAAAAATAATAAAACATAACACATTGCTTTTATGTTTATTAATTTTAACTTAAAACCTAAAATGTCTCAACATATTAATTGATAAATAAAATGGTAATTTATAATATAGTCCTTAAGGTTTAGCGAAACCAACAACTTAATCTTTATAGTTTCAAAATCAAACAATTAGTCCCTCACTTTTTTATTATATTAGCATATTAGTCTATCTGTCCAATTTCCATCTAATTTATTGTTAGTTATAATGAAAATAATTAAAATACCCTTAATTCGATCTATTTTCAGTTTGAAACAACTAAGTTTCTGGGTTTTGTTTTATTAATAAAATAGTCTCTTAATTTAAAATTTATATGAACTATTTTGTTAATAAAATAAAACTTTATGGACTTAATTATTTTATATTTGAAAATAGAGTATTGTGATATTTTTGTTATAATTAGCGATAAATTGAATGGAAATTAGACAGGGACCAATTTGTTAATATAATAAAAAGTAAGAGACTAAATTATTTGATTTTAAAAGTTTAGAGGCTACTAAATTATTGATTTTGCCAAATCTCAAAGACTATATTATAATTTATCATAAATAAAAAGACTTGCATATAAAATCTTTTACTTATCTTTGCAGTTATAAAAAAAAAAAAAAAAAAAAAATTAAGAGAGAAAATAAATTATAATTGATCAAACAAATTAATGAGTATTTAAATCATAATTGTAATTTGGGTTTGGAATTTCCTCTGGAAGAAAATAAGAATGGAAGATATTATAATTGTTATTTATCAAGGCAAAGATCATCCATCCACAGGGAAAGAGCTATGATTATGTGGACTAGAACTGTGGACCAAATTTTCAACTCGCAAACAATGGATTGTACCTTAGAATATGCCTTGTGCAGGGAAAATGGCACACTCTTCTACTGAGCTATAAATTACTATTGAAACTTGAAACTGTTTCATCGGCACAAAATGAAAGGGGCCCCTTATGGTTATGGGCATGCATTACTGGGCAATTCTTGCTTTGGCAGTTGGCAACTCATCATTGATATAATCAAGCAGAAAGAGTAGGCTTACTGCCAAAGAAGATTTGCCCCGCAATTCATGCCATACAATTCTCTCAATCAATGGCTTAACTTTTCTTGTCTTAGAATTCTATCATAGTTTTAGTAAGTTTTAGTTGAATGACTTTTTTTATGCAAATGTGTGTGCACGTATATATATATATATATATATATATATATATATGATCACATATATGTACCGAGGCAAATTACATAATACATCCGATGTGTTATCGAGAATTTAACAAGATGAAACCCACGCTTTTATATAATGGATACGAGTACACATCCACAAGAAGTGTAGAATAATTTCATGCAATATTTCTCTTCCACATTAAAGGTGAAATTTGGGTCAAATTTATTCTAATTAATCCACTTTTTGTTAGTGGGCTCCAACAATATGGTAGGAATTTGGGCACAAAAGCCTTTGTGGCTTCAAACCCAATATAAAATCCAGAATTTCGACATTTGACAAGGATGCATTAAATTTTGCTTTTTTTAAAAAAATAATAATAAGATAATTGTGAAGAAAAATGGGATTTTTTTTTTATATAATTTTCTGGCCTTTTGTTAATTAATTAGAATGTCTATGTAGTCTGATTGAAGGAATTCTAGTGATGGAGCAAAATTTACTGTAAAAAATATTGTGAAATTTTGTAGGATCAATTACTTCGTGAATTGAATATGAGAAGGGGAAAACCTTTTTTTTTTAAGCCCATCAATATTTTATGTTTTTGTTTTGAATTATAGTTTTTTTATATTTTTTTAAAATTATTTCTTTTTTATTATTATTATTTAAATTCATTAAAACTTAAATTCAACATTTCATAATTCTAATGCTATTGGGATTAATCTATACACAACCAGCAATTCTAGGATTTCATACTTCAAGAAATTTGGATCAAAGCAGATATTAATCCGGCGATGGAAAGACGTAGAGAAATCCAAAGTAAAATTTAGGTGTCGATTCAACGATATGTTGATTTCTCTTGTCTTGGGTTTCCAGCTTTTTGATAAAAATAAATAAATAAATAACTGTTATATAGATTGTGGATCACATAATCTTAGCAATATGAATGGGTACGAATTACATCACAACTTGATGACACACATCCATCAGCCATGGCTTGCTCTTGGAGTCTTCCCTCCAATGCGTTAGTCCATTTTTTGTAAAGGGTCCACTAAACTACTCGTGTTTTTGATGCCTTCACCTTCTTCTTTGGCTGCTCTTATTTTAGGGAGACTCTGCAGGAATTTCTTCTAAAAGAAATTTGTAAACAAGTGGATCAAGTAACTGGTCTGCCTCATTTCTTTTGCCTTGAACAATGGAAAATTATTTCCCCAACTTAATTATTCTCTCAATATCAAATTAACCTTCCAATGAACTTCAATCCTTAATCATCCAATTAAGAATCAATATTTAACTGTAGAAAGGCATTTACCAAAAAGGGGAGAGGAGATTTTATTTTTTAATTCACTAATTTTCTTACAAAATTGCAGAGCTTGTATTTAGCCCAATCTGTTCACTTTAGCTTCAAATTCCTGGCAAATTAAAATGATGAGAATCTCTCGAGTGCTTGTCTTCCAGCTCCACGTAAATAAATTCTTGAAGCATGTGTAGATATCCCACTGGCTAGTACTCCTTGTTGATCCTTTGGGGTCTTCTAAACGCTGATGTGAAGCAATTACCTGCTAAAGAGAAAGGGAAAAAATATATAAATAATCATTAATGCCATGGCTAAAGAGATTAATTGAACAGTTAATAAACTGCATTTCATAAATGTATGATAATAGAAATGGCAGGGCAATTCTCCTTTGGCAAAACAGAAATACATTACAGCATGCATTTACATGGTGAACGGGTGATCTGCTTGCCAAGGGAGAATTGCCTGTCATTCCTCAACCATGCACACTACTGTTGCTGGAGTCATGCAGTAACTGCGAAGCCCTTATATGCAACAGGATTCGCACCTGAATTGGGATATGCCAACGGGAGGAATAGGGGATATGCCAGTACAATTCCTGTTGAAAAGCTATCATCTTTCTCATTTATGGTTTCATGGTCCCAATATCATTTCACCATCCCCACCAATAGGACCAGTCTCAGTTTTCATTAGCCTCTTCTTTTCTATGTGATCTTTAATTTTCGTAAGGAATATGCTAGAAACACCATGCAAATTCCAGATATTATCCATCCATATAATATTTGCTTCTGGCATGCAATTAATCCAAAAATCCTTTACTAATGCTAGGCGGTATTTGTGATCCACATTTACTGACGTCAACTCTTCTACCTCAAGATAAATGATGATTTCTTTCTCTGTCACTTTTGAGAATGCTAGAAACGTCCTTTTTGCAGTAGCCTGTTGAAGGCATAGGGCATCTTCTTTTTACTGTAGCTAAACTCGAACTCGAAACCTCACAGCTCTAAAAACTATTTATTCTGTACATATAGCTAGCTGTTTGGAAACGAACCTAGTACAGGCTAGAGGGCCAAGGCCAAGGCCAAGGCTAAGGCTTTGAGAAGGAAATCACTGAAGGACAACTTACCGACTAACCATAAGGTTTCAAATTCGAATCCCAGTTGAAACCAATTGTATTAAAAAAGAAGGACCACTTACTCTTGACTACTAACCAAATTAAAAATTGGATGTGCTTAGAATATGCCAATATATATCATGGAAAAGACTAGATTTCTGTTCTCATCGTCAGTATAAATGGAGATGGAACTTCTATACTATTCATCAACGAAAGTGAGTTTTCTTTTTAATTTGAAGTGTATGGATGCATTGCTGGGCAATTACCCCTTTGGCAGTTGGCTACTTCAATCAACTTACAAAAAAGAGGTGAGCTCACTGCCAAAGGAGATTTGCCCGGCAATTCAACTGTACAAAAACACAATATATATCTAGCCCAGCCAAAACAGTAACTGAATTCGATGCCTGCGAACCAACCCAAAGTAAAGGTAAATTAATGAATGTCACTATTTTATAAATAGATGCCAATGCAGCGTATTAGTCGATAACACAATAGTGATAATTAATTGATGGTGCAATTGATAATGCAATGTTATAATTAATAGTGTTATTTATTATCTGTTTTAATAAATCACAAAAGTCACCTAATCTACTGGTTAGGTCTGCTCGCGCCGAAAAGACTATTATGGAGGTAAAGAGCTCTTAGCGGATACACTAAACTTTACTTAAGAGATATATAGCCTTTTACTATTGGTACTAACCCTGTTAGTAATAGTGTTATTTTTTTTAATATTAGATCAGTGGTTGTAATAGCCAGGTGATATATAAATCTCCATTAGTCAGGTTAAACCAAGAGTTGTGTTTTGAAAGAGGAAAGTTGAGTATTTGGGCCTAAATTCTTTCCCTGTTTGGGTTTAAGTCCAAGTCTCATATATATATACTACTTTTCTATATATTATCCTAAAAGATCTTTAGCCAATTTTTTTCATTTCTTATTTAGATTTTTACTTTACTATGACAAACATTTGATGAATTTATATTCAATTTTATTTTTTTTTTAAATTAAATTTTGTATTCAATTTTAATCTTGCACTCCAATTATGCAAATTTGTTAAAAAAATCATTGTTTATTAATTATATATTCTATTAATAGCAACAAGATTGAAATACACATTGTACACACAAATTTTGAGTCTATAGTCTAAATAGACTAAAACAGTGAACAAATATCAATTTAAATTAATTAAATAAAAGAGTGGAAACCTCTAACGTAGAATTTCTTAAGATAAGAAATTCAATACTTTGATTCTTTTCTTAGGTACTCCCATTACTTGGTGAAAGTTATATAGAGCTTGGACGAAGTTTCAGCAGGTTGAGACTTTTATCTTTTTGATCTCATTGATGATCTTTCTGAAAATCGGAGCGCTTGGGAGTAGATGCCTCAATTACAATTTAACAAGTGTTTTGATTTTATTAGTTAATTTATCCTTTTTTATAAGCCACATAGCATATTTTAATTAGCCACTTAGTTCACATATGACAATATTTAAATAGGTTGATTTAATAAAAATAATTTAATTTAATAAATTATAAAATAAAATTTATGGGCCCAAAACACAAATTGTAATTTATAATTAAAATTTAAAATTTTTAATTTTATACTCCAACTCAGTTTGCTTCATATAAAATAATTTATATATAAAAAAATATTTTTAAAATTTTTTTTATTATTTGATTGTAATATGTGAAATAAGTGGCTAATTAGAATATGCTATGATTGTAATATGATTGTAATAAATTGAAATAAGTGAAAAAGTTATTTTCCTTAAAAAAAAATTAATGTTCCTTTGTTTAAGAAAATATTTCAATTTATTAATTTTTTTTAGTGCTTTAAACATTAAAAAATTTAGAAAATATTTTCCAATCAAATATTTTATGTGAAATAAACAAAGCCTTATACATTAAAAAATATATATATTTTGCACAATAATACATATTGTGAGAATTCTCCAAATAATTTTGTTAATTAAATTAATATCTACATTAAATTACTAATAATGTTCATAATATTAATATTTGCTTTCAACTCTCTCACAATAAAAATGCTTGTTCAACCATTGCCTATGTCATGACCCAACCTATGGGCCGGACCGGCACTAGGACCTGGACCAGCCTAAAGCCCCCGAGGCCCGTAGTAAGCCTAACTATTCGTTAACCCAACTCTAAGGCCCATTTGGGCCCAATTTCAAGAAATCAACCGGACAGAGTCCGACCATAAAATGTACCTTTCAACGGAGAGTTTTTGACTCACCCGACCTGTAAACACAATAAATACTCAATTGGGGAGCTCAGCTCACCCTCCACATACTCATATCAACATAAAAATAAATGGGAGCTCAGCTCCCTCATCCAGTCCATCAAATATGCATGTGATAATAATTTTACAGATCCAAAATAACAATTTATATTACAAACCCAAATCAATTAAATATTTCTAACACATGCGGAAATTCTAGAAGTTTATAGAATTACACAAACATGAATAGACGACCTGCGAGGAAGAAAAGCAGGTTAACCTCAAAAATATACTCCTGTGGCCTGGAAAAATATTGAACAGGAGTAAGCGTTCGACTCAGAGAGTAAAATATCAATTTCAACCATAATCTTTATAACTATCTAAAGCTAATGCATCCTGTAAAGTGAAATGCAACATCAGCAATAAATTCACATCATAACAGCAAAAAGATAATTTGGAGCACTCACGCACCCAGTAATATCAATCATAATATATGGGAGCTGATTCCCTATACAGCTCTCTTAAATCCAACCTGTGCCAGCGAAGAACTCAGCTCGGACTTCCACTTAATAACCAAATCGAGGTCCCAGTAAAGAACTCAATCCGTGTCTACCCCGAAGGACCGGGTCCCAGCGAAGATCTCAAGCCGTGTCTACCCGTCCTATCCATAGTCCACACCACATCACACGCACGCCAACACACGCACACTGCTCCAAATTACCACAATATCCATGGCACTTTAACAGTTGTGAATGCAACATAAAACGTGCCTAGAGTTTAACTACATAATTATATACATATAAGTGATGCATGGGCATGCTTGAACATATAATAATATCGAAATTACAATTAAAATTAATATTTTACTCACAGACTTGACAGCGATCACTGTGGCGGCTGGACGGAGGAAGAAGGCTGTCCCGGCTCACATGACAATTACATTACAATTATTTAACATAACTGACTCAATACAAATCAAGGAAAGACCAAATACGTCATAAGTCGTGCCGAAAATCCGACAGAGTCTCCCCTATACCTAGGACCTACCCAACCTGCAAAAGGGCTCAAAACACACTTTTATATTCACAATCCATATATCCACAACTCAATCACATCACACAGCCCCTCCTAGGCCCATCAAATCAATCATCCATCACAATATGTAAAATTTCAATTTTATCCTTATAATTGATCATTCTTGCAAAAACTGCCCAAACAAGCTCTAAAAATTCTAAAACTTTGCCCCGCAGTCCTTAGCAATATTACTAGGCTATTGCAAAAAGAATCATAATTTTCTGAGCTACCACGAATATTTTATGAATTTTTAATCCTATTTAAGCACTAGAAAATTACGAAAAAACAAGGTTCGGGTTTACCTTTGTCGATTCCGACTTCGGGAACACGCTCGGGATGTCTGACAATGGTGGGGTAGCCAAAATCTCGATCTAATTCGGAGACTTTTCCGGTAGCAGATCTGTCTGGCCGGAAATTCACAGACCCAGGCAACTGTCGAATTTCCTCGAATTGAGGATACCTACACTAAGCCCACAACACGGGGGTTAGTATAAAATTTTTACAGAATTTTCTAAGCTCATTTAATGCTCGGAAAAACACTGCGAAGTTTCGTGGGACCCATCAAAAAACGGTGTCGAAAAATTTTGAAATTTATATCCCCGCGAAGCTCTCGACAAGTAGAGCGCTCTAGTACTCTCGGTTTTCTCGTGGGGTTTACGGTTTGTGAGAAATCTAGCCCAAAAGTCAAAATGGGCTAAAACTTCCCAGGCAAAAATTGGACAAACCGCTTGATGGATTTCGGTGTTCTTGGCGTCTATGGAAAGCTCTCGACGAATAGATGATTTTAGACACAAGACCCGGTCCGATTGGTGGCCGGATCCGCTGAATTTTGGCCGGGAAGACAAAGCGGCGCGCTTGCTCGTCGCGTTGCTTCGGGAGCCTTTTTCTGGCGTTCCAGGCAGCGGCCGGTGGGCTGGGACGGCTGGGGATGGGCGCCGATGGGCTGGGGTGGTAGGGGAGGTGGCAGCGCGACAAGGGAAGGAGGAAGGAGAGAGAAAACGGAAGAGAAAGAGAGGAAGGTCGGGACGCGCGCGGGGAAAAGAAAAAGGAAGAAGAAGGGCCGGTCTGATTCAGAATACAAAATTTTTAAATTTTTACTCTGTCTTGGGACCGAAAACGAGGTTCAAAAATTTCGAAAAAATTCCAGAAAACTCAGAAAAATTCATAGACTCTAAATATATTTTTCGTTTTGCCACTTGGTATTTAAATTAATTTTTAAAAATTATCAAAGTTTATATTTTCGAAAAATCGAATCCGATTTCTAAAATCCGAAAAATTTCAAATAATTTTCTTAAAATTTAAATAATTAAAATATCAATATTACTCATAAAATAATAACTTTAAAATTTTTTGGGTGTCAGCCTATAATTCAAATAAAAAATTTCCTCCAATTCACCTGAGCTAACCATTTATTTTTAGGATTATTATAGATTATTTTATCTAATTTAGTGGTAAAAATTGATTACTTTATATTAAATAATTAATTTATTATTAAAAAATAAATTATTAGATTTTTTTAAATATTATGGATGAATTTATAAATTTTGGCACGGAACGTTAGGCATGACCTCGCGTGGCAACACGCACGTGGAACTTGGTCTTTTCCCTTTTTAAAAAAAAAAAAAAAATCTTTCAATAATCTTAGTTAGCCGCTTACCCAGACGAAGGACAAGCATCATTGATTCGTGAGAGTTAGAATATTCCTGAAAACCAGACTCAATTACGATAATACCCTTGCAAATTCAAATAATAAAAAAAGTCGCACCTCTCTCTTGTTGACATGGCAATACAACTGGGTTTTGAGATTGAATATTCATGCCACCTGTCATTTTATAATTTCAATTAAACATTAATTATTGATTTTCATTTTCTTCTTTGTAATTATCTACTCTGGTCTTTCACACTACAGGGCAGAGGCTGCAGGCCATTTTTTATTTTTACCTAACCTTGATATTATCTAACTTATTAATCATATGCTACTTATTAACATATTATAAACTTCTATTTGAATTCCATTATGACTAAGATAGATAATTTTATGAATGACTGATTTTTTTTAATTATTTTATGCAATTAAAAAATTGTAAAAAATAAATTTATATTATTGTTTTAAATTTATCAAAATTAGCAAGAAAAGAAGACAATTTATATGAGATCAACAAATGCTCAAGTAGCTTTCAGTTAATTTGTTGGTCTAATTTCAAATCAATGGATTGCAGCACTTGTTTAGTGACATTATGTCTAAAGTGGTATATCTTGATAACCCATAGAAAGGGTAGTGATTAATTGCACTCAAAATCTTTCAAAAATAAGTTCAGAAAAAGGAAATTCTAATTACAAATATTTTTTTTCATGGCTTCATCATCAAATCTAATTTAGAAGCAACAAATAATTAATACTTGTAAAAAAGGGATTTAATATAATTAATTTAATTAAATAAATCTCTTTTAAACAATATATGATGCATATTTTATCACATCTAACAAGATGGAGATGTGATGCAAGATGATGGGTGGCTTCCAATCCATCAACAGTATCGCCCACATCTGATGGTTTCATCTGCTAATAATTTCGGTGTCCCACCAAAGAGCAATAATTTTATATTGCTTCGTGTAAAAGCCACGTCATCTTCGTGTTAAACACGTTCCAATCACTTTACTTTTCCGGGAAAAGAAGCTAACACGGAAAATAAAAGTAAAATTAAGACCAAAAGCAACTCGCTGGGAAAATAATATTAGTAAACAAGTTTGTCTGTTAATGCAAGACCGTAATAATTAAACGTGTTGCAATTATTTGAATCTTTTGGGTAATTTCTTGATAACCTGAAGGGCAATTTTGGGTACATGTCCGGTCTTTATAAAGTCTGCAAGGGCTTAGGCCACATCTTGCACACAAATTGCAGATTCTCATTGACCTCTCGCCTGTTGTATGGCCGCCACGCCATTGATGGAAGCGAAAGAATTTATTGAGCTCTTTGATTCATGCTGGTTTGAGATGGAATTCTTTAAGAAACAATCACGTTTGTCAAAATCATCAGGTGTTGATGCCAACCCAGATCACCAAAATGAGGAAGAATCACCAAAACCAGAGCTTTCCAGGGTCCCAACAATCATTTCAAGGTGTATGAGTGATCAGTTGTTGCTGCCCAAAGCAAGCGTCGGCTCTGGTCTATCTCTCTCTCCGGACTCAGTCCTCCTCACGCCGAAACTCCATACCGTCCTTTCAGGCAAAGAAATCGCAGAAGAAGAGGGAGAAAATTCGATATCGATACAGAAACGGAGAGTATATGTTCAAGATTCACCTAAAAAGAAGGCGAGAAGCAGGAGAAGAGGGATGAAAACTTTGAGCAAGAGTTTGTCAGAATTGGAATTTGAAGAGCTAAAAGGGTTTATGGATTTGGGTTTTGTTTTTTCTGAGGAAGACAAGGATTCAAGTTTGGTTTCAATAATTCCAGGGTTGCAAAGATTGGGAAAGAAAGATGGGGAAGAAGAGAGTGATGTTGATAAGGCTACAGTTTCGAGGCCTTATCTTTCTGAAGCATGGAATAATTTGGATAGGAGAAAGAAAGAGGATCCACTTATGAATTGGAGATTTCCTGCTTCGAGCAATGAGATGGACATGAAAGATAATCTTAAATGGTGGGCTCAAACTGTTGCATCTACTGTTAGATAACAGAGATTTCAGATTCAGGGTTCACAGTTTTGTTATTTAATCAGATTTTTTTTTTTGTTTAGGCAAATGTTGTGATATGATTTTGGTTGTTATTTTCTTCAGCAATCCTACAGCTTGTAATTGTAAATAAAAGTAGGTTGCATCTCATTTCACTTGTTTTCGAGTTGATATGTTTTTCTGCACATATAGTTGTGAAATATCCTACGAGTTTTGGAATAACCGTCTCTCCAGAAATATCTCAAGAACTAGTTTGAAGAGTGAAATAGGATAAAATAAAATAAAATAAAAAGGGAGAGAACAATCATTGGGATTTGGTCTACAAAGCAATTGCTGGTTGCTTTGATGTTAGGGAAAAAAATATATTTATTTGTACTTTAGCAGGAAGATTTTACACCTGTTGAACTGGTCTTGGATGGTTTCAGTGATCAGGTCCTGCAGGAGGAGGGAATAATGCAGGTGATAGATTAATTCCCTCTCAAGAAGGACGCAGATCATTCATTGTCTTGGTGGTGTTTTGATACCTCGTGTAGCTTGGGCCCGTAACCAAAAATGCATGTGAATCACAATGTAAATGGTTGCTGGGGCCTATAGAGTGAAACCCGGCTGTTTGATCATTTTACGGCGCCCATTTGTGATTTCTCTCAAATCTCTATGGATAAGCATTGAGCAATATATAGATACCATTTTGTGTACCGGCGAGATAATACCAAAAAAAAAATCTCAAACTTTACTTATTTTATAATATATTTTACTTTTTTTTATAATTATATCAAGCCATTAACCACACTATTAAAAATTAACAAAATTATCATTCCAATTATATTAATCTCCTAAATTAATGTAATTTTCAGGGTGTAATTATTAAATGGTATTAATAGCTCCATATCTACTATATTAATCTTGCAAATTATAAGATGTAATTATTAAGTGATATTAATAGTTGAAGTGAATTTCTTTTTTTAATTTTTAACGGTGTAATTAATAATAAAGTATAATTGCACTGTTGTATTATTAAAAAATTAGAATATAATTATAAAAAAATTTAAATTTTTTTTAGCCATTTTTAACTACGGGTTGGATAAATAATGAAGTCATTATTTACTATAATTAATTTATTATTTCTTTTCCTCAATGATTGCGTGCCACGTCAACCGATGCACCACCTATTCCAAAAACAAATTATTAAGATAGAGGCGTGATGGAATAAATATCCCTTCAATATCGCCATTAAATGAACTCTAAGCTGTCCCTTTTTTTTATATATATAATATAAAACAACTCTATAGAATTTTCCTCAATTTCAGAGACTCGATCAAAGGACCAGAATGATAAAAGCATCAAAACAGAATATTTCCTTTCAAAATTTGGCTGCTTTTCAATTTCTTTTCTTTTTTATTTATATTTTAATTTTATAATACCAGCTGCTTTCTTTTTATATGTAATAAAAATATTAATTAATTTAAATTTATAACTCAGCCAATATGCACCAAAGAAACTCAAAAATAAACAGAACCCTCCAAGCCAGTTATCTAGACTCCAGCCAAATGAGTTGCTAAATCCAGAGTTTAGCTCCCCCAGATGCCCCAAAGTGCCGTGAATTGTTGCAGATATTGAACCTTGACCTGGACAAGGGCCAATTCATCTTTTGAACTGGACAAAGATCAGTCCAGGTCAAACTCGAAATCGTCCATGATCTATGGTGAAGGATAAGGATAATAATAGATAGAATATTCACGAAAATTATTTTACTCGAATTTGATTAATATTATTAAAATTTAATTTTTTTTTAAATTCGATTAAAATTTATTTTTAACTACTAATTGTTCTAAACACAATTATTATTACTAAAAAAAAATTAAAATTCGTTTAATTTTATATATGTTAATTAATATTTTGCATATAAAATTATTTTGATTAATAATTTATATTTTAAAAATTTAATAATTTTGTAAAATATTTAAATTCATTTTTTATAAAATAAAAAATATAAAATTTTATAAATATTATTATAAAAAAATAAATTTTATATTTAATTAAGTATTTATATAAATATGTTCAAATAATTGATGCCCAACATGTAAACGGGTTTAAGTATTATTTTTCAAACCCAAACTAATTATAAACCCGATTATAAAATACCCAAACTCATCCTATTAGGGTTCAATTCAATCGAGTACTTTAAAATTTTGACATGTTGTTATCCCTAATTTAGTGCTTTAAATCGATTCTAAACTGAAATTTGGAGGCCTATTAAGGGTCTTCTCTCTTTGAATTGAGTATGAAATTGACTAGTTTGAACTAATAATTCTGAATCGAAATCCTTGTTTCAAAAAAATTTTTTTTTCTAAAATTTATATTAAGTTTATGCTTGAGTCTTTTTAATTTTTTACATTATAAACTAAATTATTTAGTTTATAAATAATTTCTAAAAATTTATTATAGTTTGAGAATACAAAGGTCAAACCAAAATCATTCTAGAATTGAAACATTTCAAATTAAAATTATTTTCAAACCTGAATTGAGCCGAACCGATGGTTTCGACCCAAAACCAGCCCGTGGCGAGGTCTAATTGAACCACCGAGAGCACAGCAAGTGCAGCAGATAACCAATGAAGAAGCGGAACTTGCAATGGGAACAAAGAGAGGAGAGAAGTAGGAGGAGAAAGAAGTAAACAAGAGAAACGTACTGGGAGAACTTGACTTGGGCATCGACAAGACATACCATAGGGAGCTCAATAATGAAGCATCAGGCATGTTTGGAAGTCAACAACAACATTTAAGTGAAGAAGATGCCACCATTAAGTGATGGAATG
This sequence comes from Hevea brasiliensis, assembly GCF_030052815.1. Classification (NCBI taxonomy): domain Eukaryota; kingdom Viridiplantae; phylum Streptophyta; class Magnoliopsida; order Malpighiales; family Euphorbiaceae; genus Hevea; species Hevea brasiliensis. The sequence goes on from NC_079510.1 coordinate 47,537,229, forward strand.
GCCATGAAGGAGCATCTCAAGTCCTGGGCGCTCATGCTGTGGCCTGCACTGTCAGATAATAAAAATATTAGTTGGTTCAAGGTTCAAGAGTTTAATGTAGATATGGTAAATGATTTGAGACCTTAAAAAAAAAATAAATAAATAAGTAAATTCACTTTTCAACAAAAAAAAAAAATTATAATATTTTATTAATTTAATATTTTATGGTCTCAACGCCGTGGCTTTGGCCGAGTGGTTAAGGCGCTTGCCTGCTAAGTAAGTGGGGTTTCCCCGCGTGAGTTCGAATCTCACAGGCCACGATTCTTGTTTTGTTCTCACCAAGAAAACTACCACGTTTGAATTTTTTTTCCCCAAGAATTCAATTAATTTCAATGACTTTGTTATGAAGTTGACAAAATTTTAAAATAAAATAATTTAAATTATCTTATTGTAAAATAATTAAAATGTGAAATGAATATGCTTCCATTTCTATTTTATTTTTTTATAAAAAATAAATATAATTTAAATTAAAATATTCTAATATAAAAAGTTTATTAAATAAATTGCATTTTTGAAAATTATATAACTTTTCAAATAAATTTTCACTTAAAAATAAATTTAATTAATTTAAAACATTTCTAGGTTAAAAATTATTAAATATAATTTAACTAAATTGAATTTTTTCATTTTAAATTTTCGAAAGCACACCAAACTTCATGCATCTCTTACTAAGATAATACTAAACTATTTGTTTATCAACTTTGATTTTCTCTTCTCTAATTAAGAATGATAACAGACTGAGTCGAGCGTAAAATCAGTCCTTCTATCCATATCTCATAAAAGATTGAGGTCAAGTTGGATTATATGATAGAAATTTAAGTTTTAGATGTAATTTTGATAATATAAATATAATGTTTGTAAATTTATAATATTTAAAAACTTAAATATTTAACAATAAGTTAATTTTTTAATAAAAAAATAATAAAACATATTCAAGTGAATAGAGAAAAATTAATTAGGCTTAAGATGAGTTAAGACGATTCAGAAATGACATTTTATAGATTTTAGTCTTTTGAATTTAATTTTTAAGTATCACTTTCCCCAAAATTTGTGTTGTTTTGTCTTAATTAAAGGCTTGTATTTCATTAATCATCCAACAAAGGCTCCATTTGTTTTGTATAATTTATTCTTATTGAAAATATTTTTTACATTTTCTGTTTGGGACTCTTAAGAAATGGGCTAGAGAAATAAGGTGCTTCTTAAAAAAAATCACTTTATCTTCTTAAAATGGAAAGTAATTTTTTAAATTTTAATAATTTTATTATAATATAAAAATATTTATACATGCATTACATAAAATATATATTATTAATTTAATATTACACTCAAACAATAAAAATATTTTTTATAAATAAATTATTTTATATAATAAACGAAGTTTAAATGTAGAAAATTGTGTTATTTTGATTATAATTAAGGCTGTGCATATGATAAATTGAAAGGAAATTTATAACTTTAATATTAATTGAAATAAATTAAATAATATAAAATTTGAGAATGAATATATTTTAATTTGTTGTGTAATTATTCTGATCATTAATAAATATATAATCTATATGATAATATACTATTGTAATCTATTTATAGATTATAAATTATTTTCATCGTATTTTTCAAATAACTAAATCAATCACTTAATAAAAAATTTACAAGTAATTAATAAGTTGAAAATTTTTTATAAAAAATTAAAAATAGACATTAATCAATTAAATATACAATTAATATTAATGCAAACGTTGGGGAGTGCAAAACACAAGCAAGCTAGGCAGGCTCAATTTTTGTAGTCCATTTTTGGTCCTTCATATTTGGGGGTTACAAGTTGGTGCAAGGTCATAACTTTTCCTCGGAAGGAGTTTCTTTTCCTACTACAAGCCCGTGAAACCAAGTCAAGGCAGCAAACACATGCAAATTGCAAAGGCCTCTCTCTTCTCTATTCCCTTCTTCTTCTTCTTCTTCTTCTTCTTCTCGCTAAATGGAAAAAGTTCAAAAGATACGACAGTGCAAAATCAAACGCAAGGCCTTTTTGCCGGGTATTGCCAAATTCAGTTCACATGCATTGTCTTGTCATTTCTTCTTTTGACTTTCTCCTTTGATCGGTTAACTACCACAGCAAAACGACATTTTCTAGCTTATCAAATTAAAAAACGTCTTGTTAATAGAGTTATTACAGACCTTCTGGTTGATAACAAAATGAGTTGGGATGTTAGGAATCTTAAGCAACACTTATAAATTGTTTGGATGAAGGGGTTTCGAGGCAAAGTAAGGTCTCAGGAGATTTTTACATTGTTTAGTATGAGAGTATGTATGAAGGATTTTTTTTTGTGATTATTTCAACCCCAAATCCTTTCATTTTTTTAACCCATAAATTTGGTGGATTAAGAGAGGTTAAGGTGTTTATATTCCTATATTATCCTTCTTTAATTTCTAAAAACTTTAAATTACCCCTTATTTTTATGTTTGTAATCATTTTATTAAAAAATGTATATTTAATCTTACTTTTTAATATTTTTTCCCTAAATAAACAATATTATTAAACATTCATTTATCATATTTTATTTTATTTTCCTCCCAAATATAAAATAAACTATTACATTACCTTATTATATCATACCTAATTTTATTAAATCTTATTTCACCTCATCCAAACACAGTTTTGGGCTCTGTTTGAATGATGCTGAAAGAGAAATAAATAAAAGGTAAGAGGGTTTAAATGATGAATTGATGGCCAGTAAGGGTAAATAAGGATATATATATATATATATATTGTTAAAGACAATTACATTAAAATGCTTGAGGTCTAGTACATGAAGAATCAAAGAAGGTCCAAACCCCTTAAAAATACAACCAAAGTCTAAAAGAAAAGGAATCTTACACATAGCTACCAACCCAAAAAAAGAAACCAGCTCACTAGCTAAGAATCCTAGATCGACCCAATAATCAAACTACTAGCAACAAGAGATGCATGCTGCAAGGGACTGCTCAAAACCATCATCGGCAATCAAATTCCGTTAAGCCAAATCAAATGACACACTAAAAGAAAAGGAATCTTACACATAGCTACCAACCCAAAAAAAGAAACCAGTTCACTAGCTAAGAATCCTAGATCGACCCAATAATCAAACTACTAGCAACAAGAGATGCATGCTGCAAGGGACTGCTCAAAACCATAATCGGCAATCAAATTCCGTTAAGCCAAATCAAATGACACACAACACAGCAAAAATAACTACTACTTTCCCAAACAAACACCCCAAAAGTTGAGTCAAGTTGTAGAGGTCCCCAAGACAACAACATTGCAGAACCTTAGCCACATAAAGCTGAAAATAACAGAGTTTGGCTAGATCCATCACCCACAAAACACAAGAACTCAGGCCAATCAAAGTAAGCAAGCCATATGACATCGCAAAATTCGGTTAAGGACGGTACTGGTGGGTGTCTTTGGTGTCCCAATCGAGCCTTTTATGATATCTGCCTCATTTGGAGCCCAATGAGTTGCCCATCAAAAGCCTCTCATCCCTATTTTGTAATGGAGTTCAACAATAATTATAGCCTTCCCATGAACCTGCAACCATTATATCTAATGCAAGTGTGGAAAAAAAAAAAAAACTTAAAAGCAAAAAAAACAGATTTTAACATAGACTCCCTCTCAATTGAAGTGCAGATCCATTGAAAATCAAGAACAAAATCCTATTTACAACCCACTTTGAGGTAGGCGAGAGCAATCCACAACTGGGCGGACGATGGAGGAGCCACCCTTGTTCGAAAGGGGCAAACGCAACCAATACTAGGAAGGAAGGAAAGAATAACTAAGCATTACAAAAGAGGAAGATTCTTTATCCTCCTTTACTCCTCAAATCTCTTATATTATTCAAAATTATTCAAATTTATTATTCTTTCATGGTATCTTCCTAAACGTAAAGATTATACATTATCTATTTTTATTTTTTTAATCAATACTAGGAAGGAAGGAAAGAATAACTAAGCATTACAAAAGAGGAAGATTCTTTATCTTCCTTTACTCCTCAAATCTCTTATATTATTTAAAATTATTCAAATTTATTATTCTTTCATGGTATCTTCCTAAACGTAAAGATTATACATTATCTATTTTTATTTTTTTATTAATTTACTTCTTCTCAGAAAAAAAAAATATATGTATATATTTTCATATCTTTCTATTACTTATCTTTCTCTCACTCGTCCAGACAGAACCCTAGATGTCAATAGAAGATAAGGTTGCTCCTATAAACTCATCTAGAATCCAATAAAAGAGGGAAAACTTACAGCTAAATCAGCTTATCACTTGCTTAAAGCTGACGCTGATTTACATTATGTGCTGGTCAATCATCTTCGGTTGCCCCTCAATCTGCGTGGAAGAGTATTTATAGGGCACCTGTCTAACCAAAAATTCAACAATTCATGTGGAAGGACTCAAGAAATTCTATGGCAACAAATTTGCTAACCGGGTTCAAGCCCAAAGTCGACCCAACCCAGTCCGCTATGAGCCCAGTTGCACAGCTCGCGGCAGCAATTGGCAGGTGGCAACAAAGAAAAAAGGCACAACCCGAGGAGGGAAGAGCGAGACGGGCAACCAAACCATTGATTGAACGAGGGAAAAGGGTAAAAAGAAGCAGCCATGTCGGAGCCGAGACGCTTGAGAGGTCACAAAGCCACCGCAACTTGCTGTACCGCCTCACGTGTCCGTCCTGGCGTCGTTGCCACCGCCGGCGAGGTACTTTTATTTGTGCCTCACTTGCCTCTTGTCCTGCCCTGAAAGTTTAATTTTGATTTCCCAATTTTAGAATTGGCTATTTTGAGGTTTGGGGAGTTATGACTATGAATATGAGTAAATTTTGACTCTTTCGATCTTTTTGGTTCTTAATTTCCTTTTCTTCTCTTTCTTGCGAGAATTAGGATGGTTGCGTTTGCTGGTTTGATATGCGATGCAAAGAAGCACAACTTGTTATGCAGGTTGGCCAGGAACCTATTTCTTCATTGTGTTTCATGCCAGGTGAGCTCTCATTCGTTTGGTTAACTTGCATTTGTATAAATATGAATGACATAAATGCAATCTGTTTAGATAGTATATATGGGTATAGCCACTGGCGGTTGCATACCTGCCCCACAGTGCCATCAGTTAGGCTGGAGTTTGAGCACTTGCTTCCTTTTCCGTTTCTACAAATCAAAAAAGAAAAGGAATTTGCATATTTTGAAGAATCTTTTAGTTGCGTGTATGAAGTCCTAGAAGTAGAAGGCTATAATTTAGCAAAAAGGGCTATAGGGGGTGTTTGGTTACAGTTCAAACTTGAATGGGAATATTTCTATAAGTGTTGTCTATCTGCAATTTATTCTTGGTGCATTTTGAAAAGTGAGTTTTTGTCTCCTTCCTACTTTGTCAAATGATTATTGAATTTTTCAGGAAATGAAGACATTATTTACATTTGCTCAGGAAGCGAAGTCAAGTGTTTTGATATGAATATGGTAACCATTAACCGATACGTTGTTAAACCATTGGCTTTATATGATTCCTTATCTTTGAATATTGAATGTTAAGCTCTTGCAAGTTATTTTAAAAGCTCCATTGTTCTATTTTAATTTCACTGCAAACATGAAATAGTACAAGTTATAGTAAACCACAAATTTGATTGTTTATTCCCTCTTTTCCTTTTTTTTTTTCCTTTTTTTCTTGTTCCTTTCACTGTAGCATTTTATTTATTTATTTTTTTTGCAATATCAGTAATTGCAATCTTGGTGATTATATTTCATGCATTTTGTATTCGAAGGCTACTTCACAGAGGCTGTTGCAAAGTTACAATTACAATAAGGAGGAAATAAATCAGGTGACTATTATTGTCATATAATATCAGCTCTTTAAGTTATGCTTACTTTTACCATTTTGGCCAGATTTTACTTTATCTCATTTGATTAGTGTTTTTTGTGCATATTACCCATTTTTACCAAGTTGTTGCATTCAAGAGTATTAGATTTTTTTTTTTTTTTTGGTTCTACAAGAGTATTAGATTGTTATGGTTCTTGTTTGAATGGTGCAGTTGGTTCTCTCTCTCTCTCTCTCTCTCTCTCTCTCTCTCTCTGTGGTTACTAATTCTCTAAGCCAAAAAACAACTTTCTCCTTCCAGTTACCTTAAAAGTATTTGAAATTTAATCATGAGATTTTATAGATTTTAGACATGTAGTCAACCTTTTTTAACAAGTGAAAAGCTTCATATTTCTGCAGATTGCTTGCAACTCAAAGTCAACATTTCTTGCTTCTGCAGATGATAGTGGTGATGTCAAGGTACGATATGTTTCTCAATTCATTACTCCTGATTTTCTATTATGGAACAAGCCTGTGCTAGACATGTTTGTGCTCTGTTTTTCTTTGTAAAAACTAGATTGAACTAAGGTAAAATTGCAAAATGAAGGTGGTGTGTGTGGGATTCTTTTCAAAAGCAGCAGAAGGTGCATCAGCATGTGTGATGTTGGGTTGCTGTAGATTCACAAACAAAGACAGAATGTCCGTTCTCCTAAATCATGAGATATTTCAACTAGAAATAATCTTTGGAGAAATGAACTTTATGAGATGCAAGATTGAAGAGTAAGGATGATTCCAGGAATACTTGCCCTTTTTACCTACAACCTAGCAGTTAGGATGATGCACCCTCTTCTTCTCCTTTTCTAAACAAATAATAGGTTGTCAGACTCCTAGGGGAAAAAATCCGTTAAAATGGTTTATCACATTCATGCCAACTTCTTAAATGAAGTGTCCCTGCTCCATTAGGATGAGTTTAACATGTAATTTGAACCAGGGTGTGGAATCAGTTCTTCATTTTATTATGAATATGGCAAAATGGCTTGCTTGATTTTCATCATTACCTGGGAAAGTGGGAATTGTGATCATGCTATGACCATTTTTTTGATACATCTTTCCATAAAATCAGGATGCATTTAAGATTTGAAGAGATATTTTGTTTTTGCATAGGTTAACTGCCATATTTTGGGTAAATTTTGTAGCAGAGAAATATAAGAATATCATATTACAAATACTCCAAATGAAGGAAAGCAGTAACTTTCCATTTCTTTATCCTGTCCCTTCAGATCTGCGAACTTTTGGAGCTTTTTCTATGCTTTATATATGTGCCTCTTTCTTCATTAGTTTTTTCATCTCTCTCTCTCTGTAGAGCAGTCCTCTAATAATTTTTTTTCTCCTGCTTCTGATTAGTTTGCATTTTCGAAGATTAACAGCTGGTAATGTAATCTTCGTGGCAGATTATTGACATGCATCAGCATTGCCTTTATAAAACACTGAGAGCTGGTCATACAAGCGTATCCTTCCTTATTATTTGACACTAAGTTTTGAATTGACTTTAAATGTATGCATGAGTATGAAGTGCGTGCTTGATTTCTCAAAAGCTTTAAGCTATGTCTTATTTCCATAGTGTGCCCCAGCTTCTGGCTAATTCCCTGTTAAATTCTGCAACCTTTAGTGACACTTAACCGTGCTTTAGATTTGTAGCAGTGTTCAGTTCATTCCTTGGAGACCTTGGGGAGGTATTTGTTTGAGCTCTTATTTCTTTTGGTTTGAAGATCTCCATCCCTCTCCCCACCCTCTTTATTCTAAGATGCATACACTGCATGTGTTCTTGCTAAGCACAATCATGCATATGTTCACATATAGCATCAGTGATCAGAGTAATGAAGTGATTTGACGGCTATTAATTTTGGGTACTTTAGCATGTTGAATATTACACTATACATTCATCTGCTTGAACAGTGATTTTCGTGCTTCATTTCTTCAACATAACACCTATAGAAATATGTAACAAGGTAACTGACCTGCCAAATTGGTCTGTTATATGATGGAGTCAAAGACCAACCAGTGAAGGAAAATAGACGAGGAGAAGAGGTGGTATTCCCAAGTACAAGCTATTTCAAGTTTCTAGAGAATTTAGAGTAGGTGCCCATTTTTTGTTAAGACCATACAAAGTATGAACCTATAGTCTATTGACCTGGTGTGTGATGGAAGTGCATGAGAATGATGCTACTACATGGAATTTTGAATCCTTTATTAGCTTTGTTAATGGTGATTATTCTTGCTTCTACTACAAGCTTTCTTGTTCCAGGGTATATTGACCACTAGTACAATTTTGGCAGTGATTACTGGAGGACTCGACTCAAAGCTTGTCATGTGGGACTTTTCCAAAGGGCGCCCAATCAAAATTGTAGATTTTGGTGTGTATGTCTCTTGTTCTGTTTATTTGTATCTTATCTGTTTAGTGTTTATCTCACACATGTTAAACACTGACCAGTATAAATGTTGTTGTCCTTCCTGTAGGTGGCACTTAAGTGCATATTGATCTATTCACCTGCTAGATATGATTGTTATCTCTTCTTCACTGCAGGTTTGCCTGAAATGAAGGGAAGCAGCATGGCACAGTGTTTCAATCCTGCGTTTGTTCATGCAATAGCAGTTCCAGATGCTGATATGTTAGACAAGTCAGGCAATGTATGCATTGTTGGTAGGGGTGATGGGGCCGTTGATGTGATCAACATTGAATCAGAGCTTGCTGCTACTAGGTCAAAAAGTACCACCAAAGCTCACCAAGGATCTCAATCAACGTCTAAAGGCAGTATTACAACTCCAGGCACAGAAGGAAAGAGGTTGCATTTGGATTACACTTTGGGTGGCCATGTTGCTGCTGTGTCCTGTGTGGCATTCTCACTGTTTGGAGAGAGGGGGAAGTTTATAATTACAGGTGGAAATGACAAGTCAGTGAAGGTATGGGAATGCTCCAGATATCTTGATGTTGGGCAAAGTGGTAGCAATGACAATATTCTTCATCATAACATCAATTTGAGCAAAAAGGTGAGTTTTTAATAGTCTCCTTTCTGCGAAATCTTGGTTTTTACCTTTTTTTATTTTTTAATTTACTTGTTCTAACGTTTTCATCTAATATCCTTTTTGGCAGGTAAATTGGCTATGTACCACTCCGACTGAATCAGAAAATCTTGTTGTCTGTGATACTACCAAAATAGTAAAGGTCTATTCTGTTTCATAGATTAGAATTTCAAAATAATCAATTCCCATTAAGCCGGGAGGGCCATTTCTGGTGCAGAAGATCATTTCCTGTACGCCCTTGTGTTGCGTCCCTTCTGAAGAGGGGGCTTGTTTCTCCAGAGGCAACTTTCATAGTATCACTTACTAAGGTAAAGAGGTTCCCATTTCGGGGCACACCAGTGCGCACCCAATGAGCGATTGGAGTTTTAGGGCCTGTTTGGTTTAATTGTTGAATACAACTGATAGTTGTTAGCTGATAGCGATTACTGTTAGCTGATAGCCGATAACTTATAGCTGATGATAGCTGTTTTATATTAAGTGTTTAGTAAAATTATATTTAACTGTTGCTGTTAATATGTGAAATGAGGGTATATATCATATAATTTATTTTATTATTTAAATAAATATAAATTTATTATATTATATTATTTATTTTATTATTAAATTAAATATATAATTATTAAATTAATATATTATATTATTTAAATAAATATATAATTATTAATCTTTTATATTATATCATTTATTTTATTATTGAAATAATAAAATAATTATTATTATTAATAGAAAAATTTATAATTAATGTTAATTTTTTAGATATAAATAAATATTTTATTTTTTACGTTATTAATAAAATATATTTTAACAAAATTGAAATACCTTAATTAAAATGTTAAAATTATAAATAAAAAAAATAAAAATATTAATAAATATTAATTTTCAAGTTAAATAAAAAAGGATAATATGGTTAAAATAAAAAATAAAATAAAATCAGCTATCAACTGATGAGAAACAGCTCTAAAAATAGAGCTGATACAAGTATCATATCAGTTGCCCATTAGCTATTAGCTCTAATTTAACTGTTTGGGTGTCTATCAGTTATCAGCTGCACCCAACAGGTAAATTAAACACCCCCTTAAACTAATACAAGTTAGGATTAATTGGTATTTATTACGTATCATCTCACTGGTTGGATAGTTTTATTTGCTGCAATACCTTTCTTGAATGTAAAACCTCTCATGTTGATCATGACATGACATGAGAAAGAGGGGTATGCACGGTTTTTTAGATTTTCGAACTGAATGAAGAATTATATTTGATTGGAAATACATTGAACTATTGATTTGGTTTTAGTTTGATTTTTCACTAAAAACAGAGTAGGAATTATACTACATTGATTACTGATTTGGAGCTAAATTGAAAAACAAATTATATATATATATATATATATATATATATATATATATATACTTTTAATGAATTATGTACAATTTAATATTATGCTTTTCATTTTTATATTTTCTATATAATTTTAATTATGTACAATTCAACATAAGTAACTTTTTAATCATTAAATATATAATTAAAATTATATAATTAAAAAATAAGTAAAAATTATATTATATAATATATGATACTAGCAATTAAATTTTTATTTGTGTATGACTTTTCATGGTAACAATTTTCATAAAATTATTTAAGAAATTGAAGCCCACTGAAGTATTAAAAATTCAAATTGGACTCAAAATATCAAACTTTGAATTAGAGGCGTATTAAAATTTTGGTTCGATTTTGTTTTTTTATGTAAACTCTTAAATTCATTTTAGCATGAAGATATAAACTTTAACACACAACTCATGGGCTAAAAGTTGGCAGTAAGCTTCTTTCTAGTTGGGCTGTTTTATTTGTGTTTCAATTTTCCATTATTGATGAATTGCTATTTGGGTAAGGAGAATTTATAAATTGCATTCATGGCCAAACATACTTTCTCATGCCTAGCACCTTAAATTTTAAATTTCAACAAGAGTCTCTATTCGTTAATCTTATAATGTAAAGAATCCTGCTAGGTATAATGACTCGTTATAATTATAGTGTTTTAGTGAGTCATTTTTTCATTACATAATTTTTATATATTTCATTTATTTTCCAAAGCTCTGTGCCTGAGCTCATCTAATTACAATTTCCTGGAGGACTAGGTTCTCTACCTCGTCTAGCAATTCCCCATCTTATCTGAAAGAAGTCAATAATGCACCACGCAGATGTAACAAACAGATGATTTTTTTTTTCCCCTTTCTTTTCTAAAATGTAGTTTTGCTACGTGCAGACTTAGGGGGTGTTTGGTTTACCTGTTGGGTGCAGCTGATAGCTGATAGACACCCAAACAGGTAAATGGTGGTGTTTGGCAAGCTTAAAAAAATAGAGCTGATAGCTGATGGGCAACTGATATGATACCCATCAGCTGCAGTTTGTATCAGCTCTAAAAATAGAGCTGTTTCTCATTAGCTTATAGCTGATCTGGTTTTATTTTTTATTTTGACTATATTATCCTTTTTTATTTAACTTGAAAATTAATATTATTAATATTTTTATTTTTTTTATTTGTAATTTAACATTTTAATTAACATATTTCAACTTTGTTAAAATATTTTTTATTAATAACAGAAAATATAAAATATTTATTTATATTCAAAAACTTAAAATTAATTATAAATTTTTCTATTAACAATAATAATTATTTTATTATTTTATCTATTTTTTTAAAATTATTTAATTATCTTAAAAAAATAATTATTTTCTTATTTCAATAATAAAATAAATGATATAATATAAAAGATTAATAATTATATATTTATTTAAATAATATAATATATTAATTTAATAATTATATATTTAATTTAATAATAAAATAAATAATATAATATAATAAATTTATAATTTTATATTTATTTAAATAATAAAATAAATTATATTATATATACCCTTATTAGTCATTTCACATATTAATGTGAATTAAATATAATTTTACCAAACACTTAATATAAAGCAATTATCATCACTATCGCTATCAACTATCACTTGATGTAAATTATCACCAATGATTATCGATTCGTTTCAATGATTAATCCAAACAAATGGCCTTAGTCTGATTAGAGTTGCAAAATGGTATAGCTACTAAATTGTAGTCCTGTAAAACAAATGGAACCCACAAGGCGTATGGATCGCTATACAGCAGGACAGCTACAGGAAAAAAATATTTCAGAATTTCCCAAAATAAGTTCCCAAAATAAGTAACCCTATTTCACTGGCTGGTGGCTGCACCTAACCACAAAGAGTTGCTCTGACAAGCTGATCCGAATATGATTATTGCTAGCAATCTGAGGCATGGGCGACCCTGGATTATTTGGGTCATACAGTTTTGAGTTTTGGGTTCATTTTGCCAGCTCCAGCCCTCAGACCCTAGACCCATATGCGTATATATGGATTTCTGAAGAGAGGACTTGATTTCAAAGATTGTCAGTTGAAGATGTGGCCTGCCCAACCGAAGCCTTCCTTCAACTTCCCGCAAAAATTTCAAATCTTTTTCCGTAGACTGTTACATCGCAGAAAGAAAAAAAAATGACATTGCTTCTCATCTCTCTCTGCAAAACAGACGACACCAACACCCCAACGTCCTTACCCCACCAACCACCAGTCTCACCTCTCTTTCACCATTACAAAAATGCCAGCAACACCTTCTCTAAGATACCAAAATACCCTAGCTTTGTTTAGAGTCATATAAAAAACAAGGACAAGGCCAAGGCCAAGGCCAAGACAGGGGAAGATTGAGAGTTGGGAGATATCCCTTGAAAGGATTTTGGGTTCCTGAGGACAGGTGTAACTGATCAGCAAGATGATGGATTCTGGGGTTCCAGTATGCCACACCTGCGGTGAACAGGTGGGGCAAAATGCAAATGGTGAGCTTTTTGTGGCTTGCCATGAGTGTAACTTTCCCATGTGCAAGTCTTGTTTCGAGTACGAGATCAAGGAAGGTCGGAAAGTTTGCTTGCGGTGTGGCTCCCCCTATAATGGTACAACTTATCTTGCACTTTTTCTTTTGCTAAGATTCAGATTTTTGCATTTTTAGTCTCTAGTTTAATTATGGTTTTCCCCCATTCTTTTTTTCCCGGCTAGCTCTCTGTGTTATCTAATTGTTAAAGTTGCAATTTTAAGTCATTATATATATATATATATAGGCTTGGATTGACACATTCTCATATTCATATTGCAAAAAATGAAAATTTTATAATTGAACAATTGATCTAAATCAAGTTTCACAAGATAATACTGTTCTTGATTCATTAGTGTTCAGTGGAATCTCAAACACATAGTGAACATCATAACTGCACCTTTCACTTGTCAATTTTCTTTGGATACCCTGATGTATATACTGTTTTGTATTGGATGTGACAGAAAGAAGGAAATTCCGGCCTTTTTTCCTTGAACATTTCAATCATTTTCTTTTTTATTGGGGAATTGAATCACGTCCAATAAGCTGCAATAAGTTAATCTTGGAAAGAATTTAAAAATCTTGGATCTTGATTGATCAGTGTCTTCCTATCAGATGTTTATTCTGTTTCAATCTTGTGATCCTCCATAATATATCATGCTGATTTCATGACTGATATTTCCAGAGAACTTGCTGGATGATAGTGAAGCAAAGGCACCGGGTAATCAATCCACAATGGCATCTCACCTCAACAATTCTCAGGTACGATTATTGAAAACAAAATTCTGTTGCATAATCAACTTTGGGATGAACATAAATAAGTTCTAAAAAATTTGATGAAATTCTTTCCATTTTTGTCCTGACATATTAATCGAACATTCTACCTGTTTGGGTATGAAGTTCTGAATATTGGGAATCAAAGTATCAAACAGTTGTATCTAACGCAACTTGGCTTGCACAGGATGTAGGTATTCATGCAAGACATATCAGTAGTGTGTCTACAGTGGATAGTGGTAAGTGATACTGATTTTCTTTTAAATATTGTTTATTGCTTATTTCAGCCCTTAGAAACTTGTCGTTGATCATCTCCTCTGCTGTTTTCATGAAGAATTGAATGATGAATCGGGGAATCCAATTTGGAAAAATCGAGTGGAGAGTTGGAAAGATAAAAAGAACAAGAAGAAAAAAAATGCTCCTAAGCCTGAAAAGGAGCCAGCTGAAATTCCACCTGAGCAGCAGATGGAGGAGAAACCGTAAGTACAAAGAAAAGCCGAATCCAAATCATCATATTTCAAATTCCGACCAAATACAACCTTAGATGATTTGATAGAGTGTATAGAAAGAAACACAGTGAATATTTTTAACCAATATCAAGAGGATTATTCAAGGACAAATTTCACTTTAATCTTGTTGAAAGTATTGTCAGTCACTTTCTCAATGGCTGAACGTTGATGTTTTGTTGGACATTTAACTAGATTAATGTGTAAATCAAAAGTGATGAACTTATTACCAAAGCATTGAAGACTTGATGATTCTCGATGCGTCAAATTTTTACTAGATCGATTCTGATATCCCAACAACATCATCTAAGAAAAGCAAAAGGTGGAAAAATCACTTTCCTGCATGTTTTAGATATATATGCTCATTTAATTTTGAATTTCTTTCATTTTGTCACCACACATGGAGATTTTTTAGGAGAGTTGTACGCACAGAGCAGTTATTAGTCCATTGAATTTCCATAGAAAATTTGAACAGGTCCATATATTTGTGAATCTTGATGGGTTCAAATGTCTTTATTTGATGATTCAATTTCACTTGCCATGTCCTTTTATGAACAATGATGTTACATATATAAGGATGTCTTGTTTAGGTCTGCGGATGCTGCGGAGCCACTTTCAATTGTCTTTCCACTTCCACGGAACAAACTCACACCATACCGAACTGTGATAATTATGCGGTTGATCATTCTTGGGCTTTTCTTCCATTACAGAATAACAAATCCTGTAGATAGTGCTTTTGGTCTTTGGATTACTTCTGTCATATGTGAGATTTGGTTTGCATTTTCCTGGGTGTTGGATCAGTTCCCAAAGTGGTGTCCTGTCAATAGGGAAACATACATTGACAGGCTCTCTGCAAGGTACACATTGCAAAACTTTCAACATTCTACTTGAAAATTTTAAAGTTGGAGAATATATTTTATCCAAGCTCACTACGATATCAGAAATCACTAGTTTTAGTATATTCCTTACGATATGTGAAAGCCCCATTCTTTTGTGGGGGTAATGGAAGATATTT
The DNA here is from genome assembly GCF_030052815.1 of Hevea brasiliensis. Lineage (NCBI taxonomy): Eukaryota > Viridiplantae > Streptophyta > Magnoliopsida > Malpighiales > Euphorbiaceae > Hevea > Hevea brasiliensis. The sequence goes on from NC_079510.1 coordinate 47,552,384, forward strand.
TTGCCAAACCTGGTTTACAGACATTGGCAGACAACTTTTGGCTCTAATAAAATATAAGCTTTTGACCTTTATCCAACATTTTCCTTTCTAAAGAAGTAGGCTGAGTTTCCTAGACATTATAGCATAAAAGAGAATGTGAAATAATGAGATATTTTATGCATGAATGGTACAAATCACTATGGAAGAGTTACAAATGACCCAAATATAAAGAATACGACCACATACATATATGTAATAGTAATTTTATGGTTTCACTCTGTGTTGTGCCAGGTATGAAAGGGAGGGTGAGCCTAATCAACTTGCTGCGGTGGACTTCTTTGTGAGTACAGTTGATCCATTGAAAGAACCTCCATTAATCACTGCCAATACAGTTCTTTCCATTCTTGCTTTGGACTACCCCATGGATAAAGTCTCCTGCTATGTATCTGATGATGGTGCTTCCATGCTTACATTTGAATCCTTAGTAGAGACAGCTGACTTTGCGAGGAAGTGGGTTCCATTCTGTAAAAAATTCTCAATTGAACCTAGGGCTCCTGAGTTTTACTTCTCACAGAAGATTGATTACTTGAAAGATAAGGTGCAGCCGTCTTTTGTGAAGGAACGTAGAGCAATGAAAGTGAGCACCTAAGACTTGTGCCATTTTGATGTAGGGATTAAATTTTGTATTATAAAATAGAGGCCATTTCATCAATGCTTTTATTTGATTTCAGAGAGATTATGAAGAATACAAAGTTCGAATTAATGCCTTAGTAGCAAAGGCTCAGAAAATGCCTGAGGAAGGGTGGACTATGCAGGATGGAACACCTTGGCCTGGAAATAACCCACGTGATCACCCTGGCATGATTCAGGTTAATTTTTATGCAGTATTTTGTATTACTAAACCTTTTGACTTGTTAAAAAGAGTATCTTTACATTGCATCAATTAATCAATTAGGCTATTTTAACCTTTAAAAGGCATAAGATGCACATGGCATCTTTAATATCTCTTGCTTCTACAAGGAGCTAGGACGAGCTGAAAAAAAAAGTATGGCATGATTATTTCTTTCCTTTTCTGGGGATTGATTTCATTAGATAACTTTATTATTCATTAGCCAACTGCCCATAAATGATAAAATATATTTATAAAAAAATGCCTGAGAGAGCACTAAATATTTTATGAAGACTCAATTTACTCATAAGGCATTTTATAGGTCTTCCTTGGAAACACTGGAGCTTGTGATGTGGAGGGAAATGAACTTCCCCGACTGGTTTATGTCTCCAGAGAGAAGAGACCTGGCTACCAGCACCACAAAAAGGCCGGTGCTGAAAATGCATTGGTGAGTGTAGATAGTTTAAGATCAGCAGTGTGTCCAAAAGAATTAAATGGTGTATTAATACTTGAATGAATGCTTAATATAGGTAAGAGTGTCAGCAGTTCTCACAAATGCTCCTTACATCCTCAATCTCGATTGTGACCACTATGTTAACAATAGCAAGGCAGTTAGAGAGGCAATGTGCATCCTCATGGACCCACAAGTTGGTCGAGATGTATGCTTCGTGCAGTTCCCTCAGAGATTTGATGGCATAGATAAGAGTGATCGATATGCCAACAGAAATGTGGTTTTCTTTGATGTAAGATTAAGCCAGTTTAATCTCTCCTTTAATTTCAATACTTGGTCATGCAACATAGAGAGATTTATATTTCTGAAGCTCAAACATTTCATGTTTACATTAACTTGAACAAAGTAGTTCAGAATATGGATGATAAAGTATAGTCTTCATATCATGTGAACATGTTTGTTTTCAGGAACTTCTTCTAGATCCTAGATGACACAATACTGGATGTTGATACTTATTTGGATTCTACTCATATCAAAGTTCAGATAGATGCAATACTTCCCAAATTGAACTTGTCGATAAAAATTTGGATTTTACAGGTCTAAAAGTTTAGAAATGCAAAAAAGGAGTTAGGCAACACTTTATAAACATAAAACTATAAATATAATCCAAATTATCTTGGTCCATGTATACATGAATGGATTATAGCATTTTTTACTTTTTAAATTTCTTCCTATTCTTTTTCAGGTTAACATGAAAGGACTTGATGGCATTCAAGGACCAGTATATGTGGGAACAGGTTGTGTTTTCAATAGGCAAGCACTTTATGGCTATGGGCCTCCTTCTATGCCTAGCTTACCCAAGAGTTCCCCATCCTCGTCATGCTTCTCTTGTTGCTGCCTTTCTAAGAAGAAGCCTGCAAAAGATCCGGCTGAGGTTTATCGAGATGCAAAACGAGAGGACCTGAATGCTGCCATCTTCAATCTTACAGAGATTGACAGTAAGTTTTATTTTTCATAAGACATTTGTATTTAGATGATAATAGAGTTTTTCAAGACGGTTTAAACTTCTGCAGATTATGATGAGTATGAGAGATCAATGCTGATCTCCCAGATGAGCTTCGAGAAAACTTTTGGCTTATCATCTGTCTTCATCGAATCTACACTAATGCCAAATGGAGGAGTACCTGAATCTGTTAACCCTTCGATACTCATCAAAGAAGCAATACATGTTATTAGCTGCGGCTATGAAGAGAAGACTGAATGGGGAAAAGAGGTGAAAATTCCAATACAATATTTTAGTTTTATTCTTGAAATTCTACTACACAATGAGGAAATGGGTAATTTATTGAAGATATCAAACTCTGTATGTGTCTACTCAGATTGGTTGGATATATGGGTCAATTACTGAGGATATCTTAACTGGCTTTAAGATGCACTGCCGAGGATGGAGATCAATTTACTGCATGCCTTTAAGGCCATGCTTCAAAGGGTCTGCACCCATAAATCTGTCTGATCGTCTGCACCAGGTTCTTCGGTGGGCCCTTGGGTCTGTGGAAATTTTCTTGAGCAGACACTGTCCCCTCTGGTATGGGTTTGGAGGAGGCCGTCTTAAATGGCTTCAAAGGCTAGCATACATTAACACCATCGTTTATCCTTTTACATCTCTCCCTCTCATTGCCTATTGTACACTCCCTGCAATTTGTCTTCTCACAGGAAAATTCATCATACCAACGGTATTTTCTATAGCTTTCTTTTCTTCATTTTTCAATTCAGATCATAGTTATGCGTGACATCACTAGATAGAGCTTAGTTAATAATTTTCTGCTTATGATAAAATATCTGTCTTACAAATCTCATCAGCCAAAATAATTTTCAGAAATTATTTGTTTAAAGCGCTAACTTGGGATCACATATCTCATTACTGATCTAGCTCTCAAACCTGGCAAGCATGCTCTTTCTTGGCCTCTTCATCTCCATTATTGTAACAGCTGTGCTTGAGCTACGATGGAGTGGTGTTAGCATCGAAGATTTGTGGCGTAATGAGCAGTTCTGGGTGATTGGAGGTGTTTCAGCCCATCTTTTTGCCGTCTTCCAAGGGTTATTGAAAATGTTGGCTGGCATTGATACCAACTTCACTGTCACTGCAAAAGCAGCAGATGATACAGAATTTGGAGAACTCTACATGGTCAAGTGGACAACACTTTTGATCCCTCCAACAACCCTTATCATTCTCAATATGGTTGGTGTTGTTGCTGGATTCTCAGATGCACTCAACAAAGGATATGAAGCATGGGGACCTCTCTTTGGCAAGGTGTTTTTTGCCTTCTGGGTGATTCTCCATCTCTATCCATTCCTCAAAGGTCTCATGGGCCGCCAAAACAGAACACCAACCATTGTTGTTCTCTGGTCAGTGCTTTTGGCCTCTGTCTTCTCTCTCGTTTGGGTTAAGATTAATCCATTCGTTAGCAATGTAGATAGCTCAGCCATTGCTCAAACCTGCATTTCCATAGATTGCTGAGTTTCCATCAAGAAATTTGCTGGCTTTAGACCATTGGGAGCTGGGATATGATTGTGAATATGCGGTCAGTTCTCTACTGAACCGCACTGCAATATAATTTTCTAGCAAGTTTTGAACGGTTTGTATTCATTTTTTTTTGGCTTTTGTCATGAGGTTTAAGTAACAAGTGAGCAATATTAAATGGAAAAAAAAAATACACATGTAGAGATGAGTTACTTTTCAAGAATTTAGAAAAACAAAACAGAAGAATGAATTGACATTCTCATGTTTTATGTACTATCAATTTGGATAGTGTACTCTTATTAGTTAATATTGTGAATTATCTAGTATACTCTGAATCAACTTCCTCAAGCTTGTTATACAGAGTTTATTCAGCGTGTTAAACTTGATTTCTGTTAAAAAAAGAAAGTAGTTTATTCTGCTTCTGTCACAATGTAATGGGTTCCACATCATACTAAGTCTAACCTCAATAATTAGTTCCTTCCTTTTGGTTAACATATCACTTTCTTAGTATTACTTTCTGACAAGGACCAAGGGGCCATAATTGTTTTAAGGACAATAAAAGATGTAGCTAGCCGCTAGATACCGCTTCTTTGGTCTCCAACGGTCACTCAATATGACCATTTTATCCTGAATACATGGAAAGTTTTTGCCTACTACTTGCATAATCCTGTTCTTTTTACTTGGTGGGGGTTTGTATTCATCTTCTGAAAGAAAAATTTTTAGGGTCTTAACTTTTCTACAATTTCTCTAATTCTTTTTTATTCCTTCGAGGATTCAATGGTTTCTTTGCACTCGCGAAAGTTATTCTTACACCCTTTTTTCTTTTCCTTTGCGGCAATAAATGCTGAGAGAAACGTAAGAGCAAGGAAACCAAAAAGAATCCTCAAAACCTATTGCTCACTATTAAAATCAAGAAAAAAGCACATGCTTGCTATGAAAGTTTCATGCATATGCTATGTATAATCATGAGTGGTGAAATCAATTCTTGTATTAGGGATCTGGAGACAAGTAATGGAGTTTGATCATTGAAAAGAAAAGGAAGAATTAAGAAAGTTTTGTTGCCTTAGTAAATCAATATTTTCACAAGAAAAGTATAGTGCATATACAAGTGTCGTCTCATAAAGAAATAAAAATAAAAGAAAAAAAAATGAAGGAAAGAGCTGGAGACCACCCAGCTCCAGCCCATCAGCTATCTTCAAATTGATTATGCTTAATTGCCCTTCGCTTATTCTTTTATTACTCATTATGACCAGAGTAAGCTGGACCTTTGCATGTTGACTGCTTGACTCTTGTAACGGACACTTTGTTTGACAATCTTCCTTTCCAAACTGAATCCTGTTTAAAAGATTGTTATTTTTGTATAATTACTGACCATGATACCCATGAGATTATCCACTATTTACAATTTTAGTCCCAGCATTTGTCTTGGCATCACGCAAGGTTAAATTGCATTGTTGCAAAATGATGACAGACCCAAGGGCATGAAAGTACTCTAACTATGCAGTATGCACCCTGCAAATCTAATCTTGTACACTGCCCCTTGCAAACAACAACGGACGACACTCGCATACCTCGCAGGCTCAAACTCCCCTAAGTTCGCTTTTCTCTCCGCAATGTTACCCCCACCACCACCACCGAAGCCACCATTTTTCTTCTCTCTCTCCCTCCTCTTCTTCCTCCTCCTTCTCCTTTCCACCTCCGCTGAAGCCGCCAACAAAACCACAACCACCACTGTTGTCTCACCCACTCCCTCCCCTATCTCCTCTCCCACTCCGCGTTCCACCGCTCCCTCTCCTATCTCCTCTCCCACTCCAAGTTCCACCACTCCTTCTCCTAGCTCCGCCCCCACCACTCCCTCTCCTTCTACCCACTCCACCTTAGACCCTAAACAACTCAGAGCCCTCCAATCTCTAGACATCCCCACTTCCAAGGACCCTTGCATACAGCCCTCTCCTCACAACTCCACCATCTGTGATTCTGCCTCTCCCTTCCGCCACCTCATCTCTCTCCACCTCTCCAACTGCTACTCTGACGTTTCTTTCTCCTACACTGCCTTAAAATCCCTTTCCACTCTGCAATCTCTCACTTTCACCAACTGTCCCATCACACCCATTCGCTTCCCTTCAGATCTTGTCCTCTCTCTTCACTCCTTCACTTGCATTCACTCTCTTAAACGCCTCACTGGTGTCTGGCTTTCTCACTTTGTCAATCTCACCGATCTCACTGTAAGTAATGTACCTGTCAATACTAGTGGTCTTTATGTGATTCTTGGTAATATGCGCAAGCTTAAGTATCTTACTATCTCCAATGCTAATGTCACGGGCTCCATACCAAAACATCTGCATTTCAATCTTACCCATGTGGATTTGTCGGGTAATAAGCTCAAAGGAAGAATACCCAGTTCTATTTCAATTCTGGAAAAACTTGAAATGCTTAATCTTTCCTCCAATGCTCTTACTGGTGAAATACCCACTAATTTCGGTGACTTGATTTCATTGAAGAATGTTTCTTTGGGGTCTAATTCGTTATCTGGGTCGATCCCAGATTCTATGTCAGCAATTCCAGGTTTAGTACATGTTGATCTGAGTTCAAACCAGTTAAATGGGACAATACCAAGATTTTTTTCAGAAATGAAGCATTTGAGGTACTTGAATCTTGCAAACAATGAGTTCCATGGTGTTTTGCCTTTCAACGTTACCTTTTTGAAGAGGTTGGATGTGTTCAAGGTTGGTGGGAATAGCAATTTGTGTTATAACCATACAATTTTGTCATCAAAATTGAAGCTTGGGATTGCTCCCTGCGATAAACATGGACTGCCAATGTCACCGCCACCAGCTAAAGATTCATCAGGAGGTGATAGTGAAAGTGATTCATCAGATTATGGTGATAGTTCAGAGGATGATTCTAGCAACAAGGGAGGGAAGCATCATGGGCCTAATAAGGTTGTTCTTGGTGTGGCAATTGGGCTATCTTCAATAGTCTTCCTCATCGTTTTCCTTATTCTTCTCTCAAAAAGGTGTGGTTGATTGGAAGGTAAAATTTCTTCTTCAAGAGTAGAGATTAGAGAAAATTTGCTAATTAGAAATCATTTTTATTGTTTGATTTATTATACAATTGATTATGGAGGAGAGCGGCTGTAGAGCAGAAGTGTACCAAAAAAGGGGGAAAAAAAAGGAGAGGGAGGAATCATTGTTTTGGTGTGTTATCTTTTGCAGCTTTTTTTTTTTCTTCTGCTTTAGTAATTTGGTTGAAGAGAACAGCAGTGGTTGCTTCTTGCTATTATTTTCTTTCGTGAATTTGACCTCCTCGTGGTGGATAATTGAATGTTACATAGGGAAAGCAGGTTGATATTTTTGTTGTATCACGAATTATGTACTTTTGTTGAGCTAAAAACATTAGTTGATCTCATTTTTATAAATTCCAGCCTATGTTTGGTCCTGAATTGTGCCATTTGGTTTTGTTCGGTTTACTATTTGCTGAAGTTGTTTAAAGTCATACCCACATTCTCCCTATTACTTAACATTTTTGTACACTGGCAAAAGGTTTGTTGCTTTTCTTTGGCCAATGCCCTTTTTTTTTTTCAAATAAAATCTTATTTCCATGATTCCATCTCAATCTCCAGCATTGGTTTCTCCATGAGGTGTGTTTTGCCTGTTGTGGCTAAAAAAATTATTTACATGTCAATGCTAAATATATTCCTCCATCCCATCCCCACAGTCTGCGGAATTGGCGTTTGTTTCAGGTGACATTATTCCTCAATAATTATTTAGGAAGCCATGGGCTCAGATAAAGAAGAGGACAGGAGTCTAGTAGGTGACAGTTGATGAAAAATTAATGTGGAAAGAACAATCAATCGTAATAAGTTGGGGCTGAAATGAGAGTTTGCCCGTTGCAGTTTGCAGACAAGTTTCTATAGCATCATCCTCTTCAATGATGGTAGGTGAATCCTAATAAATCTGGTGCACTGTTTTTTTATTGAACAAGAATCAATTAGGCTAAATAGTTATAAAAAAAAAATGGTGCAATGAACAATTAGTGGGCAAAGTAAAATATTCATGTAATGGTTGAGGTATACCGTACTTGACACAGGTCAGGCAGAAAGACATTATAAAAGTTGTACACTTTTTTGCCATTGGAACCATAATCATGAAAGGGAAAAAAAGGCCTAAAATATATGGTTAACAGAGTGAAGATATTGATTGCCATCTCCTTTTTCGCTGAATGCCATGTTGGATTTATTCCCTACCATGGCAAATTCAATCATCCTGCCCACACCCACAGATCAAAGAACAGCACAGCCTGGGAATTAAGCTTCTAAGATGTGAGAAAGGATTTATCATAGAGAGCAAAGCAAATACAAAATTGTAGATGCTAAGTAAGGGCATAATATTAATCCTACAGTTATTATCATCTTATCATGCTTCACTTCCACAATTTTCTAAGTAGACAGTTTTAGAATTACATTCACATGATTTCTGACTAGCATTTCATGGTTAAATCAGTCATGGAAATATAACACATTTTGACACTTAAAAGGGTGGTCTTTTAAACTTTCTCAACTATTTAGACGGTTTTATTTACTTTTTTGGTATTTAACTTTTATGAAACTCGAATTTAAAATTTTAAAATCCAGAAAATAATTTCAGTATCATTAATTAGATGGCTAATTGCATCTGCATAGAATTAGAATTCCAAATTCTTATGGAGAGGGGGAAAAGGTCATTATTATCATAATAGTTTCAATCTGTTATATGCATTTTCAATTCAGTTACAGATTTGGACTGCTGGCCATGGAATTATTCCCATGTGCCATCTTGAAAAGAATGTAAAACTAACCTCTTTTTCTGACCATTTACGCCCTGCCTTTCCATGAAAACCAATTCATTCTATCTTGGAGATTCCCTTTTAATCATTAACCCTTTCAAGAACAATAAAGAATTTGAGGCAAACACCGTAAGAGGGCAATGGCTAAAAGATTGAAAAAAAAGAATAGCGGGGGAAGGTTGTTGTTGGGCGGGGGGTGGTGGGGGGTTGGGGGTGTGCGTGGGTGTTGGTGGTGGGTGGGTGCGGCGGCGGTGGTGGTTGGTGGGTGGGTTGGTGAAGAATGCCTCTTATAATACAAACAAGTAATAATCCAACAGCAATGAAACACAATACAACAATGCCATTTTTGTGATCTCCATTCATGATCTCTCCCTCGTTCACAAATGAGAAAAGGGTAGCTTTCCGTTTCTCAGTAGTTTGGAATACATAATTTGAACTGATAATCAGTTTGACCTAGGTATACAACAGGGACCCTGACTTGAATTCCTAATCTGCAAAATGCTTGTCTTGACCAGTATTCACAATAATTTTCTGACCAATAAATAGGACTCAACCTCCAAATAGCTATGATAAGCTCTATTACATTCAAACTCCTAACATCGCATGATTTACCAGAAACCTCTGCAAGAACAAGTACCATCCTTAAAATGATGAAAACGATTAGAATCTCTCATTACGATCTCCCTCCTCGTTATCTTAGACATGAACTTGGCCATTTCATGACAGTCCCCACAGACTCTTAAATTTTTGGTTACCCGTATCGTTTTGCCGGGTGGTAAGTTCAATATTCCAAAAGCCATGGCCAATTTTTCACTATGCCCACAAAGAGTCATTTCCTTCTCCAGGTCATCTGCATTAATCAGTGAATATTCCATTTTAGGAAAGTAACCTTCCTCCTTCATCTTTGATCTTAACTCATTCAATAAAGACTTGATCTTCTGGGATTGTAGGTGTGAACCGTCTCCAGAAACAAATATATGAACTTTGCCCTTGACCTCTATCCAACTGCAGCCAGGATTTTTCTTTAAACCCCGCCCACCAATCCTCTCTCTTAGTTTTTTCACTTCTTCCCACTTTTCAGCCTCAGAATAGATATTTGCTAAAAGTACGTAGTATCCTGTGTTCTCAGGTTCTAGTTCAAAGACATGTTCTGCTACTTTTTCTGCTAATTTAACATCATGGTGAATCCTGCACCCACAGAGCAAAGCACCCCATATTGTGGCATCGGGTTCAATTGGCATTGATTTTATGAATTGATATGCCATTGATAGTTTCCCAGTGCGGGCAAGAAGATCCACTATACAAGCATAGTGCTCCAATTTTGGAGCAATACTGCATTCATGTTGCATAATGTTAAATAATATCCATCCTTCATTTAGTAACCCAGAATGGCTGCAAGCATACAGTATAGAAATAAAGGAAACTTCATCAGGCTCAATCCCTGCTTGCCTCATCTCATTGAAGGCAGCAATAGCTTCTTTCCCAAATCCATGCATTCCATACCCAGCAATCATCACTGTCCATGAGATCAGATCCTTAGTGAGAATCATATCAAATAGTAACCGTGCAAGAGCTAATGCCCCGCACTTCACATACAAGTCAACAAGTGCATTGGCAACATGTTGATCAGAAAAACAATCATTTCTCAATATGAAGCCATGGATCTCTCTACCTCTATCTAGAGCAGCTAGGCTAGCACAAGCTGGAAGAATACAAGCGATTGTTCTACCATCAGGTTTTAATTCTTGTAACATTGCAACAAACAGACCAAGAGCTTCATTGGGATGACCATTTTTTGAATACCCTCCAATCATAGTATTCCATGAGATAATGTCTTTCATAGGCATCTTCAGAAACACTGAGTTAGCTTCTTCCATGCTTCCACATTTTGCATACATATCCATGAGAGAATTACATACAAAAAGATTTGATTGGATATCATTTCCCTTGATGTAATTATGCACATCCTTGCCATCTTCCAGTGACCCATTACAAGCACAAGCATGAAGAATTGTAGAAATGGTAAAAATATCTGGTCTAACACCTTCACTTTTCATTTTTTGGAACAATCTAATAGCCCCTTCAGACAAACCTTCTCGAGCATAACCTGCAATCAAGGAAGTCCAAGATACAACACTTCTTTCACCCATCTTCTCAAAAACTAGAATTGCATCATGCAAGTCACCACATTTAGAATACATGTCCAGTAAAGTATTAGCAAAGGTTATTCTCCTATCAAAACAGGCCTTTATTGCTAAAGCATGAACTGCTCTACCCAACAGAACATTGTCACAATTTACACAAGCTGCAAGGACACTGATCACTGTAGACAAATCCAAGTTAACTCCCAAATATAGCAGCTCTTTGAAAACCAGCAGTCCTTCCTCGGGAAGATCATTTGCCACATAACCACTTACCATAGAATTCCATGAGATAATATCTCGGTCACTCAATTCATCGAACAACTTACGTGCACTCTCAACTTTCCTAATGTTGAAGTAAAAAGATATTAGAGAATTAACAACAATATTATGGGAGCCATAACCCAATTTCAACAAATACCCGTGAGCCCATTCACCTTCCTTACGACTTCCTAATGCTGCAAAACACTTCAAAATGCTGGAAAACGTATGAGAGTTCACTTCAACCCCCAAATCCAGCATCTTCCTGAATATATGTACACTTTCCTCAAAATCACCGATCCATGCATACCCAGTTAACATTAGATTCCAAAGAAAAACTTTCCGATTTGCAATCTTATCAAAAATTAATCTCCCTTCTCTTATATCCCCACAACTTACGTACATAAATACAAGTTTTGTTCCCAAAACCCCATCGATTGAAACCCCATTAGAGCAAATAATCGAATGAACTTGTTTGCCATCTTGTAAAGAGTTAGTGTCAGCACAAAGCTGCAATACTGAACAGTAAGTACTTGATTCAATTTTGGTTTTTGGAGACATGTGAAGCAATTCTATGGCTTTTCTAAGATTACCCACTTCACATAATTCACAGATTTTTCTGTTGCAATCAGAGATTTTGTATTCTTCTGCCTCAATAACCGAGGAAGAGATGGACAATGTGGTATAAGAACTGTGTAAATGGGATGAAAAAAGAGTGGACTTTGGATATGGTTTAGCAAAAAAGAAGACATTTCGAGATTTAATAGAGCTGTCTCTGTGGTTTTTGTTCTGTGGAGAAACAGAGATCTTTGGTGGTGCGGTTTTGGCCATGGAAATCAACATTGAATAGAGAAAAAAAATGCGGGAAAACAAACTTTTAAAAAGATCAACAAACGAATGGAAATTGCAGCTGTCGAGGAAAATTCATTTTTTAAAAGAGAAAAAGAAGTCGTGTGTTTACGTACATAAACTGGCCATGTGGCTTACATGCGCTAAAGCAAGATGTGGCCTTGGTATTTTCAGCAATCATAGAAACCTACAATATCTCATATAAAGGGTAACTGTAACCGTGTTATTAAATTCCAAATAATTGGGTGAAAGGGGGCTGTCAATCGGTTAATCACTAACAAATAATTAAATATATATATAATAATTAAAAATTAATATAAATAAATATAATTAATTAAATTTTAATAATTTAAAATAAGACTTTCGATATTTATTAAATATTTATTATCTTATCATAAAATAAAAGATACATATGTTTTTAGATTAACAAGCTAGCTAGCTTGTTAATTTTTTTATGGGATTTATAGTTTAATTCTCTTTACCAATACGAAAAGAAATTTTGATCCTATAAACTGATTGAATTGTTTGAGTTATATTAGTTCATTGATTTGATCAACTCGTTCAACATGGTTAAAATGAATTAATTTTTTATCTGATTCAATTATAAATTAAGTTTGATTTAGAATTTAATTTAATGATCTAATAAGTTGATTTGACCCGAGTTTAATAAAACTGATATGTAATTCTAATCCAATTGCATATTCCATCTAATCTAAAAGATTTCCTTGAAAATATGAATGCAGTTGTTTTCCAATTCTCAGCCAGTCTTCAACCTTCATGTTTTTCTTTCAGCAAGCAGGCAGCTCATGCTGGGAAATTCCAACCCATTTACGCTCTATAAGGTATATATCTCGTAGCCCTCCTAGAATTTGATCTCCATGAATTTTAAATGGAACCTGTAAAGGTGTTACTGTGTAATCAAGTAGTTGATTCTTTGTAGAGAAAGATCTGCTGACTGCTTTTGTTTTGTATCTTAAGCATCTAAAGACGATATAACTTCTCTGATTTTGAAAATTAGAATCTCTCGTTTTCATCATATATCCATCTCTACAGTCATATATGTGGGGCATGCAATGAAACTGAAGTGTTTCAGTGAACCTACGAATCTATTCTTCATCACCATACCACAGATCCACAGTTTATTTACAATTGTTGCATCAGATTTTGATTGCCGTATTGAACTATTCATGAAATTCCTTAGAAGAGTCAGTTGCTGAACTTTATAAGTGATGCAGTGTCAAAATTTTAGCCTCATTATTAATGATTATGTATGAATTGATCCTTAACGATCGTCAAAATGATTATTGCTGGATAAAGGCCAGGCCAATAATAATGGCATTTCCCAACTTTTTATCGTTCATTGGGTAATGGGTACTGGTGAATTTTCAGAATTTGTCTGACCTTGGAAGGAAATAGAGAGTGACTCACTGGTTCCCTTTTATGAGTGAATAAACTATAAAAAATGAAGTAGCTATCATACTGGAGGATTAAAGGCCTATTTATCCCCTGAAATCAGTAGTTATAGACAATTAAATATATTCAAACTTGGCAAAGTAAATAAATTTAATTTAAATTTAACTCTATATAAAACCTTTCATATACTTGTCATGAAGCTTGGATGTCAATATATTGACGTGAGGATGCTTTGTATGAAATGTTGTGAACTTCAACTGAGAGCTCAATTTTTTATGCAGCATGTTAAATGTGGCTGAGATTGCAGATAGGCCTTTAGCTTTTGCCTTACAAAAGGATGTGCTTCAGTTAAGGTTTCAAACACGAACTCTAATGGAAGTAGAAGTGGCAAACCATCCCGGACAAGTTCCGCATCAAGAAGAACAAAATAGGAGGATAAGAGTGAAAAATCTCAATTCCCTGAAATTGTGCTAAGGATTCATACAATATAATACTTGAAATTTTATTAGATTAATAAATAAAATTTTTTGATATTATTATAATTTAATGTAAATATTTGATATTTTTAGTCTATTGATCAAATTATATATATATATATATATATATATATATATATATATATATATATATATATATATATAATTTTATACTTAAAAAATAATTTTATTAATTAAAATTAACGTAATTATCTTTTGAATCAAACCAAATAGATTCATGTATATAAATATAAAATGTAAAATAAATTCATACCTTTCTTATAAAGTAATTTTGAAAAAAATATATAACTAAAAAGAACATATCTCACATTAATTATAGCATTTATTAAATAAATGTATATTTTATATATAATTTATTTTAATTAATATATATATTTTTTATTTAATAGATGATGCAATTTATGATAAATTAAATCTTAATAAAAAAAATTTTCACTAATTTTTTTCTTTTTCTTTCTTTTTCCTTATGAAGAGAATATTATTTGGTTGATTTTTTTTTATTTCTCTTCAATTAAAATTTTGTAACACCCCAAAAAAATTTTAAATTTTATTATTTTATGAGCATTTTTGGTATTTTAATTTTACTTAAATTTTAGGAATTTTTTTGAGATTTTTCGGATTTTAAAAATCGGGTTTGATTTTCAGAAAATATAAACTTTGATGATTTTTAAAAATTAATTTAAAGACCACGTGGCAAAACTAAAAATATATTTGGAGTCTACGTATTTTTCTGAGTTTTCTGAAATTTTTTCGGAATTTTTGGACCTCGTTTTCGGTCCCGAGGCAGAGTAAAAATTCAAAATTTTATATCTTGAATCGGACCGGCCGAATTGAACCGGACCGGATCGGACCGGTCGAATCGGGCCGGCCTTTTCCTTTTTCTTCTTTCCTTCCCCGCGCGTCGACCTCTCTTCCCTCTCTCTCTCTTTTCTCTCTCCTCCTGCCCCTGCCGCCAGCCAGCCACCTCCCCCTGCCACCCCAGCCGACGGGCACCGCCTCCCAGCCTCCCCAGCCAGCCGGAAAACGCGCGCGAACTCCCTCCCTCGCGCGCGCGGCGTTTCAACTTTCCCGGCCAAAATCCGGCCGATCCGGCCACCAATCGGACCGAGTCTTGTGTCTAAAATCATCTACTCGACGAGAGCTTTCCATAGATACCAAGAACACCGAAATCCATCGAGCGGTTTGTCCGATTTTTGCTCGGGAAGTTTTTAGCTCATTTCGACTTTTGGGCTAAATTTCTCACAAACCGTAAACCCCACGAGAAAACCGAGAGTACCCGAGCGCTCCACTGTACGAGAGCTTTGCAGTTTTTTTCCGAGCATTAAATGAGCTTAGAAAATTCTGAAAAATTTATGTACTAACCCCCGTGTTGTGGGCTTCGTGTAGGTATCCTCAATTCGCGGAAATTCGACAGTTGACCGGGTCTGCAAATTTCGGGCCAGACAGACCCGTTACCGGAAAAGTCTCCAAATTGGACTGAGGTTTTGGCTACCCCCCCATTGTCAGACATCCCGAGCGTGTTCCCGAAGTCGGAATCGGCAAAGGTATGTTTTTACGTAATTTTCTAGTGCTTAAATAGGATTAAAAATCCATAAAATATTCGTGGTAGCTTAGAAAATTATGATTCTTTTTGCAATAGCTTAGTAATATTGCTAAGGACCGCGGGGCAAAGTTTTAGAATTTTTAGAGCTGATTTGGGCGATTTTTGCAAAAATGATCAATTATAAGGACTAAATTGAAATTTTACATATTGTGATGGATGATTGATTTGATGGGCCCAGGAGGGGCTGTGTGATGTGATTGAGTTGTGGACATATGGATTGTGAATATAGAAGTGTGTTTTGAGCCCTTTTGCAGGTTGGGTAGGTCCTAGGTATAGGGGAGACTCTGCCGGATTTTCGGCACCACTTAGGATGTACTTGGTCTTTTTTTGATTTGTATTGAGTTATTTGTATTAAATAATTGTAATGTAATTGTCAGGTGAGCCGAGACAGCCTTCTTCCTCCGCTCAGCCGCCACAGTGACCGTTGTCAAGTCTGTGAGTAAAATATTAATTTTAATTGTAATTTCATTATTATTATATGTTCAAGCATGCCCATGCATCACTTATATGCATATATCTATGTAGATAAACTTTAGGCACGATTTATGTTGCATTCATAACTGTGAAAGTGTCATGTATGTTGCTGTGGTAATTTGGAGCAGTGTGTGTGCGTTGGCGTGCGTGTGATGTGGTGTGGACTATGGATAGGACGGGTAGACATGGCTTGAGATCTTCGCTGGGATCCGGTCCTTCGGGGTAGACACGGCTTGAGTTCTTCGCTGGGACCCCGATTTGGTTATTAAGTGGAAGTCCGAGCTGAGTTCTTCGCTGGCACCAGGTTGGATTTAAGAGAGCTGTATAGGAGATCAGCTCACATATATTATGATTGATGTTACAGAGTGCGTGAGTGCTCCAAATTACCTTTTTGATGTTATGATGTGAAAATGTTGTTGATGTTGCATTTCACTTTACAGGTTGCATTAATTCTAGATAGTTATAGAGATTATGGTTAAAATTGATATTTTACTCTCTGAGTCGAACGCTCACTCCTGTTCAATATTTTTCCAGGCCACAGGAGGATATTTTTGAGGTTAACCTGTTTTTCTCCCTCGCAGGTCATTTATTTATGTTTGTGTAATTCTATAAACTCCTAGAATTTCCGCACGTATTAGAAATGTTTATTTGATTTGGGTCTGTAAACTAAATTATTATTGTGGACCTGTAAAATTATTATATGCATGTTTGATGGACTGGATGAGGGAGCTGAGCTCCCATTTATCTTTATGATGATATGAGTATGTGGAGGGTGAGCTGAGCTCCCCAATGGATTGTTTAATGTATTTACAGGTATTGTTTAATGTGTTTACAGGTCGGGTGAGTAGTTAGACTTACTACGGGCCTCGGGGGCTTTAGGCTGGTCCAGGTCCTAGTGCCGGTCAGGCCCATAGGTTGGGCCGTGATAAATTTAAACTCATTAATAAATTTTTCAAAAATTTAGTAAAAAATTAATAAAATAAATTTTATTTGCACACAATTTATTATTAATTGTAGCATCTATTATATAAAATACACATTAATTAAAATAAATTATATATAAAATACATATTTCATTTAATGAATGTTATAGTTCACGTGAGATATATTCTTTTTAATTATATATTATTTTTAAAATTACTTGGTGAGAACACTTTGTAAAATCGTATAAATTTATTTTTATATTTCATATTTGGATATATAGACTTATTTGGTTTGATATAAAGATAATTATGTTAATTTTAATTATGAAAATATTTTTTAGTATAAAATTTAATTAATTGACTAAAAATATCAAACATTTATACTAAATTATAATTATATCTAAAATTTTTATTTATTAATCAAATAAAATTTTAAATATTATATTATAATTTACCATTAACTTTTTAATTTCACCATTCTGAATGCAATTATAAAAAATTTTAAAAATTTGACTAATTCACACGCAAATTAAGTTTATAAGTATAAATGTAAATTGACCCAAACTTTTAACCTTTTCTTTGTACAATTGACCTGAGACCTTGTCTCCTCGACCACACCACATATAAGTTCCTCGATGCAACACATTACAATGTCAAATTTGGTTAATTCACAATCACCACTACAATATGGTTTATTAACTGTCTTTAAATGCCTGGTTTCGAGTTTGTAATTTTTGCATATGACAATATAAAAGGAGATAAGGTGTTGGAACGGAAAAGAGGTGTGAAGAAGGGATCATAAGCTGCAAGATGTTGCACAACGATCGGTAGCAAGCTTCAATTTACCTCGCCCACCATCTAATTTTGTTAAGGAGGCCCCAAAGCTATTGAGTTAAGCAGCTATCAACAGCTACAGAAAGTAACATATTGCCAAGAACAGAGGAAATAAAACTCCCAGATCTGAAGGAACTAGCAAAGTCCAGAGGTCTTGAAAGGTTACTCTAGGTTGAAGAAAGTGAGCCTTTGGAATTGCAAGTCCTCAAAGCTTCCATGCACACACATAAAAACAAGAAGATTAAAGTTAAACAGTGCTGAAGCAAGAAAATGGTCCTGAATTTTGCATTGGATTTGCCCGTCTTCTGTTGTTTTTGGCACGGAAGTTTCTCATTTTCGCATTTCCTATTATCTGCAAGAACTAAAATTTTCTATCGCAACCAAAGGGAGCAATAATTGGAATGGTCATCGACCACCTCAATTGACCAACCATTCAGTTCGCAATTACTATACTATATAATGGCAAGCTGCAGAAAGATTACCAAATCTTGCTTGCTACTGGACCATAATTATTTGGGCTAAGAATGATTCTCGCATAATCTGCCCACTCACATAAATAATAACACATAATTTTCATGACTTTAGCATAATCTACTCACTTGTATAAATAATAAAGCATCCACATTAAAATAATGAACCATGATTAGTATTCCACCTAGTAAACATTCAAAGTTCTCTCTTCAAAAAAGGTTTTAATTCCAAGAACATAAAAATTGTCCTGCTAAAAAATGACAACTCACCAAAACTTAATATGATCAAACCATTTCTAAGCTCCAATAGTTTGGGCCTTGTTAAGGATGACACCTTCATATTTCACTTGAAACCACTTCATGGCATCCTCCTTTGTCACCCTGTGCTGAATTCCAACACGTGACTTGCATCTTCGGCGACGACCAACACGGTACCCTGGGCGCTCGAGAACAACATAGAAATCCATTCCATATATACCAGTTGATGGGTCATACCTGATAAGAGTTGTTAGGTATTGAAGTCAGTTAAGCAATAAGTTCAATTATTTACCCTTATTGAATCAAAATGAACATCCTGAGGCATGAAAATCCTCTATATTTAGAACATTGAACTTGAAAATACAAGGTTTTTATCAAATGCTTTGTTACAACTATCAAGCAAAAAGACCACAAAATGGAGAACTAAAATAGAACCAACCAACACCACGCAGACATGTAGTCCACATACAATTATGTAAACAAAAATGCAAACCTAGCTAGTAAAATTATTTATTTGAACAAGGAATACATAAAGAAGTCCATCCTGAACATAATTACATAGATGCCACTACAAGAATAATAGTGTCCATCATTATTGATACTGGAAGAGACTTAGAAAAGCACAGCCTTAAGTCAATTTCACCTTCACTAGTGGGCAGTGCAAAGTCTATGGTAAATACAATCAAACAGATGTAATACAAAATTCCACTGTTTCTCCATAATATGAACCCAAAATATGAATGACCAACAAATATGAAAAGAGTGAGCGTGGCATCTGCCCATTTTTTTCAAGAAATCAAAATTTATGTAACACAATAAATTTGAAATGAACCATAAAACTGAATCAATATAACACATGTAAGAGTTGGAAAATATTATAAGCAGATGTGAATGGTGGAACCTAGAATCTGAGTTAATTACATTCCAACTTAACCAACAACTAGGCTCAGACCACACGCTAGCAATATGCATGTGTCTTGGCATAAGCTCCAAAATGTTATACATGTCACACCATTCCAACAGAAACCTAAGCAGCCAAATCAACACCTAAAATTACTGCAACTGTCTTACTTGTCTAAGTTCTAGCTTAGGGCCTACAGGGCAACAGTGAACAAGCATCAGAGCCTATTCATATGACTATATCCAACCCTTATTAACCAAGGATTAATTTCACCATGAATTCATAAACCGGAAAAAGCATTCACATTTTCAATAAATACGAGATATTAAAACATAATCAACCGTATAAAGACTCACTTAATTCCAAGATCAATGTGCTCCTGGATACCAAATCCAAAGCAACCGGTATCACTAAAGTTCCTTCTTAAAAGTTCGTATTCCTTGACCTTCAACCCGCTCTCAAGCAGCTGCATGGCCTTGTCTCCCCTCACGGTCACATAGCACGCAATCTTTTCATTACGCCTGATCCCGAAAGATCTAACAGTGTACCTAGCTGCTCAATGCAATTTTCAACAAAAAAAAAATTAAAATTTGAAAAAAAAAAAAACAAAATAGGATAAAAATAACGCAGTGATTAAAATCATACCCTTAGAGAAGACTGGGGCCTGACCACTGAGTTGCTCAAGAACCTAAGAAAAACAAAGAAAAATTTATTTTTTAGTTTTCCAAAAGAAAAACAAAGCAGAGAGAATTGAATAAATGGAAAAGAAAAGGAAAAACCTTGGCAGCACGGGTGAGACGATCGCCACTTTCGCCGACGGAGATGTTAAGTACGAGTTTCTGTACTTTTATCTCTCGCATAGGATTTGAGAGCTTCTTCTCCGAAGCCTAATTTAACAACAGAAAACAGAGTCAGTACAACACATAGAAAAACCCTAGTTAGAAGCATAGGAAAAGAAAGAATAGATACCATTGTTACGGTTTGGAGGGAGCTTTAATGCAGAGAAGTGTTGCTTTTATAAGTGAATACAGGACTAGGGTTTGTAGATGGATAAAATGACAGAAATACCCTTAAAAAATGGGCTGGTTTCTGTTTGTTGCCAAGGAGGCCACAAAGCCCGGTCAGAGGATGGGCACGGGCCCGGTTTAAAAGAGAGTTTGATTTGATTTTGGGTTGAGGTAATTTTAACTGTTTAATTTTTTTTTTTTAATGTGAAAAAATTACAGATTGAATCGAATTGGACTATTGAAATAACCTGTCAATTCTGATGTAATTCAGGTTTGGAAGGACCCTAACCATTGACAGAGTTTTCGATTTCAAAGTTCAATTTTGATACAAATAAAAATTCTGATTCCAATCCAAATCATGGCCATGGCTACGAAAATCCCTTCTTAGTTTTGCCAACAACCAATTACCAATTTCTTATGTTCAAATTAATCAAGGAAACTTTTGTTAATTTTTAACAAATTGGCTTGCTCGGGTGTGGTAACCAAAGATTACCTGATGATATTAGTCAAGAGTCACAGCCAAAACCAGCAAGCTGAAGATGTTAAAATAGAAGAAATAAATAGGAAAGGAACAAGCAAACTAATCTTTCATCGTAATTAATTGTATGCAAATTGTGTGTATATCTGTACATCAACCAATTTGTGAAGTGTGTGCATGGTGGGAACTCTCCAAATAATATTTTTCCATCATATAGACAGAGACAAAAGAGAAAAAAAAATGCATATGGAAGAAAACAGAAAACCCCTTCTCTCAATATTAGAGACCTTTCCCAAGCCTTGTATCGAAAGGGGGCGAGCAACTATACAACCTCAGGCCAACACAAAGAATATAGAAATTGTCTTGGCAGGGCATTGTAAAGCACAACCAACATTAACCAAAATAACCTACAACCCCGCTGGGCAAGCTCTTGACAGGCAAGCATGAGAATTGCAGTGCAAGAGAAGAATCTTTGAGCTCCATTTGCTCCCAGTTAAAATATATTCACCCGGAAAAACCAAGGGAGTACAAAAGCGATTACTAGGCATGCCATCAGAAAGTTACAAAAGGGCTGTCCCCGCCAACATCCTCTGCCTCTGTCTGATGAACTACCACTGCTACCAATAAATCTCCTTTGATTCCACTCTTCCATAAACCTGTTGTCCCCAACACCTGTAATATTCTTTGCTATCTCCCCGCAAATTTCACACATTCTGCATGAACAACAATGTGTTGAATTGAGAAAAACATCAAGCTGTAGTTCAATAGAATCAAGAAGTGAGACAAATAAGAGGATGCTGGTGCAGAGTAGTGAGAAATACTTAATGAAAAAAAAAGTAAATGATGGAACACCAACATAAGATCAATACAAAAATGTTAGGCCATTGCTCATGTGCTTATGGACACCCAGAAATTGAACACTGGTGTTTGTCTGAAAACATCATGACAGTAATGCAAGTTCACAATATTCTGTGCTCTATCTATGTGCGGGCGCACGCACACACAGTCACAGAAATGACCTTCCTACGGGATGAAAGCTTTTTTCATGTCCCATATTACATACGATAACTTGAAGATTTAACAAGTCAAATAAAAGCAAAACAGATAAATCAGAGAAATTTTTAGTAGTTAGATAGGCTTGAGACATATCCCAGAACCCCAATAACTGTAATAACAGAAATTTCCTTTATTTCCACTACCATTTGGTGTTTTCTAATCAATCATAATAACTGGAAAAACAGCAATTGATTGGACGTTCCTCAAGCATACCCAACAAAAATTGCATCCATATTCCTAAATTAAAGCCATTATTTGAGCTGGAAACTAATGAAATAACAATTGCTGATTGCTGTTCCATACACAGAGACCGAAAATTAAAGAAACTCAGAAGCAAATCATTTACTAACTTTGAAACAAATATTGTTGGTGATAATCCCTACAGCATACACATTTAAATCACAAAACACTTTAGACCACGAAAACACTTGTACACATTTTATTTTGTTTCTTGGATGGTGCAAGGAAGAAGACGATAGGTGTAAACTTTTTCCCCTCTATTATCTGGAGGACTTTCTCTCACCTTGTTTCATTTTTAATTTTTCACCACAAAGTCCAACATTAATGGAAAACAAAATAAAATAAGAAAACCTTGATTGTTGAATTCTACTCAGAAGTCAGAACCTTGCTTGAGATCATGAGACTATAAACAAACTGTTTAAATGAAAGATAAATGGCATAACGGCACAGCCCTCTTCATTAGCAAGCACAAGATAGTATGATAAACTACTAATGATTAAAAAACTGAATCCAATTCAATCTACGAGCACATACAAACAGGAAACACAGACTACATACCGAGGCTAAGTTATTGATAACAAAAACGTGTACCTGTTTCCTTTCAGCTTAAACCAGGCCTCGGCACAATAAGCATGTGCAATGCCGAGCTCATCTTTGCACCCACAACCAAGCTGAATTAGACCCATAGAAGAGGTGGTTTCACTAGTTTCTTGCAACCCCTCAGAACTCAAGTGACAAATCCGACAAACCCTTTCTCCATCCCAGTCCTTAAGACTGTCTCCTCCTCCACCAGCACATTTCATATCAATCACACATGATTGCTTCTCCCCTTTGGACACCTCTCCCTTTAACTCATCCACCATTACCTTACTCGGTCCCAACCCACAGCCCTTGATTTCCAACAGCTCGTTTCCTCCTCTAATAGATCTATGCTCTTCTGAATTTACAATTATCACTGTCTCAAGCACAACCTCATTAACTGAAATACTGGAATCCCCATGACTTTCTTGCTCAACTTTATCCAATGCCTCACTATTTCCTCCTCTAACACATGCTTCCTGACCTCCTATCTGAATTTCTCTATCATTTGACCCCAGTTCATCAATTTTTATAGCTAAATCCTTGTTTTCTCCACTAAAACTCACGATCTCACCTGAATTTACCACAATCATTCTCTCAAGAACGACCTTATCAACTAAATTAATTGAATTCCCGCTAGTTCCTTCATCCAATGGCTCACCAATTCCTTTTCCATCACTTGCGTCCTTATCCCTAGCACTCACTGTCTCTCGTGAATTTGGAACATTTGGATTCTCCAACACAACCTTATTATCCGAATTGCTTGAATCTCCACTTGAGGTCCCAATTGTTTCTTGATTAAATTGACCCAAAGTTCTAACGATTGCTTTATGTCCATTCGTTTCTTGATCCATTAATTTTTCTTTGCCAATATAATCTCTGCAAAAAACTCGAAGAGAATTCCTATACTATAAGCATTTATGCAAACAAGTAGCCAGCTATCTATCTAAACCCACCATCAGGCAGGCCATGAACAAAACCAATCCTATAAACCCAAAAATATCCAAACCAACCACTGTACTTCATGTTTGTAAACCAAAAGTATTCAAAACAAATAAACAAACTCAAAGAAAAACGAGGCTGATTACGCTAATTAAGCGAAAAGGGAGATAGCTTTGATGAAAAAAATGAAAACCCAGATGATTACCGACTCCTTCAGGATAACTTCAACTCCACGTATAAGCCCCCACCAGTTCTCTCAACAAAAGAGTTTACTTTCAATATTAAACATATAACAAAAGAGCAAAAAGAAAGAGATCTATTCGTCTAGAGGAGTTTTCTGCAAGCTAACCACACCAAATACTCTGTCTATACACATACAGTATATATTTATGGCTACAGGTCATGTGAAAGAGACAGCGCTTTGGTGGAGAAAAATAACTGGAAATGGTAAGGAAGAGATGGAGTGGGAAGTGGAAATGCTGTTAATTATAAATAGTATATATACTGTAAATAGTTATTCCCTGTAGTCAAGGTTTCTGATTTGTTATCTTTGATTACTGTTTTTGTCACCAATTATCAAGTACACTAATCTTCCATCCAAATTTTATTGCGTGCGAATGTGCAAGAGTAAACGCTGATCATTAATATAAAAAGAACATGGGACACAATGATTGTATCTATACCCAATCAACCTTTTTTTCACAGAAAAAGAGAAGTTTTTGTGAATGGATAACGAAGGACAGAACTAGGCAGTGTAGCGGTGGAGGTGGTGCCAACTCTGGTGCCGTGTCGTTTCGGGTTTGTCTTGCAGTGAGTTTTGACTCTGTATAAAATAGTCCTAGGTTTCCTACTTACCTCTGTACACAAAGTTGAAATTTCTTTATGGGCACCTTGTGCTTCTTCTTTACACAAAAAATGCACACACTAAAATGGGGGTTTGATAGGAACTTGGCACTGACCGATTAAACTTTGTGTTCTTTGTCAAAAATTGCATAATTGAAACAGCAACGAATAAATATGAGATTTGATTTTGGTCACAGCACAAGAACTTGTGGACAAAATTTTGAGCGGGTTTAGGGGGAGCTCAGGTAAGAAGTCAAAATCTTTATTAGAAATACACATCCTATTCTCCTTCCAGTTCCATTTTTGTGATGAATTTTGAGCTATACATGAATCATAACTGGTAACTGAACCCAACTTGTATACCCCAGAATTTATATACGTTACTTTTCCCATACGCACTATGGGCCTGTAGGGATGGCATATCATCCATTCATGGATGATACATGGCTGGTATAAAGGAATAAATTGTATGGATGGTCAATCTGGGGATATCCTTTTCTTTTCTTGTAGGTTATAGCAAATAAAATAATCTCCTCGTATCCTTTATAATTTATTCCTTAACCACACCTGCAAAGAATATTAAGTTGAGCCTCCCCAGCGGCAAAGAATATCACTAATGAGAAAGACTGTAAAGTTCAGGCCCGTAAGAGATTCATGTTCACCTGGATGATTGGATCTACTCCAGGCAAAAATTGAAAGGACCCACAAGAATAATTACCAATATCATGAAAAGGAGATTGTCGCCTGTGAAGTTTCTATCAATAATGATAACTCAAAACGACGCATTCTCATATCGGCATCGTCAAATAATACTTCTTGTTCAATAACACAACGTTTTCTCTCAAGCAACTAAAAAATTCAGGTCCATCAGATAATGGCAGCCTGGATCTTTTTTTATTTATTTTTTTTAATACCCTAATTATTTGTTTGAGACTAAAAGCATTATGGTATGCAAATTGCAATTATTATGTTATTTTTTGTACAATTTCATGGTTGTATGTCACTTTTTAGATTCCATTGAACCATCAGCACACATCATGCAAAGCAGCAGTGGGAACAGCCAAAACATCATTGGCAGTAATATTATTTTCAAATTGAAACTTTAATGATTATAATTAATAATAATAATAACTATTATTATTATTATTATTATTATCATTGCATGAAAGAGCTCTATTAGGAAGATGCTTAAGAATTTGCAATAATGAAATCTCCTAGAGTTGAATATGGAACTGCTTCAACTGAGGGAGCTATCATTTAACTCGGTCCATTATCCACAACCAACATTTTTAGAACATAGCTTCATCTACCTGATGTATCCCTTCTTTAATCCGAGAAAGAAAATAGCAAATCAGAATATGGATCCCCCTAAATACAGAAAACTCATTTACATTTGAATTCAGAAAGGAAAACTTATAATTGTTCATCGAGGTCCAGAAAGCTCCATTGCTTCAATGATGAATGAAGATTCTTCATGGAAATCACTGCTATGCCTTGAGAAACTGCAAACCCCTGCCTCATACATATTGGATCTACCTTGAGATTCTTCTGTTCCTGACTGCCCAACAAGACCTTCCAAGACTTTCAAGACTTCAGACATCTTTGGACGGAGATTTGGATGTGACTGAGTACACTGCACAGCCAATTCCACTGCCTTCTCCAGCTCCACTGCTTCAAAACATCCCTTCAAATCCCTATCAACTAGAACTTCCAACCTCTTCTCCTCATGCAAGGTCCTAACCTGTGCAACTCGACAATTATTACTAATTTATGCTTGGTGCACAAGTTTAGAAATAAATGGCTATGATAGTCTGAGTATTATTGTTATCATATGAAGTAGCCAGATTGTTTTTGCTAAGCAGAGATCAATCTTACAAATGGACGAATAAATATGATAGAGACATTATTATATTATTATAACCTACATTTGCAATGGCTGAAACCCTCTTTAGCAAGTATCATAAAAGATAAATCCCTCAGTTCTTAAATTACAAGGGATGATGGGCAAAGCAGCTCAAATATGTAGGAATAATGCATTCTCCTTCCTACAACAGTATATACAGAGAGAACAAAACATGGAATTTATGTCAGCCTTTTTTTTTTAAATTGGAATATACGTCGGCTTGATTTTTGTGTTCAACTAAAAAATATTCAGTTTCTGAGTTAGACAACCGTTAGGCAATTCTAACTGAAAATATTTCAATTCGAGAAGCATTATCCAGTTCAAGCAGTTCATATCAGAATAATTGCTCATCGAATTTAGAATACCATCATGACTATAATCATGGATTGTTGACTAAAGAATTACATATTGATATTATCTGGTTTCCAGTTTCTACAGGTATCTACAGGTTTACAGGAACATTTTGCTGCACTACTATCAACCAGCACCTCAAAAAGAAATTGTAAAACGCGTGTCCAAACCTAGAGCAATGCATGAAATTACTTACCCAGTCCAGCATTTAATGCTTTTTGCCCTGTTATGAGTTCCAAAAGTAGTATACCAAATCCGAAGACATCTGTTTTTTCAGAGGATTGCCCAGTTGAAAGATACTCAGGAGCAATATGACCCACAGTACCCCGCACTGCAGTAGTGACATGTGAATCTCTTTGATCTAATAGCTTAGCAAGACCAAAATCTCCAACTATAGCTTCAAAACTTTCATCAAGTAAAATGTTTGCTGCTTTGACATCCCTGTGAATTATTTTTGGATTACACTGTTCATGCATGTATAGAAGTCCACGGGCAGCCCCAAGAGCAATATGAATTCGTCTGTTCCAATCCAATGATGGTTTTTCTCGATAAGCCTCTGTTATACAGAATCAAATCAATGAGAATGTGGCCCAAAAGAGAAGAAGAAGAAGAAGAAGAAATTGCTACACCTACATTTGAGTTTTGATTTTTTTAAAATATGGGAATCAGGGAAAAGAAGTAACAAATTCCAAAGTCCAACTCTAACATCATTGAAGTCCAAGCATGAACTATATATATATATATATATATATATATATATATATATATATATATATATTTGACCAGTTGTTAATACTGTTCAATATCCAACATTAAGGTATAAAGTCAGAAAAAATGGGATTGTCGAGATGAATATTTTTAAAGAAAAAGGTAATGAAGAAATTCTCAAATTAAAATACAAAAAGATTTAGAGTATTTTGTAGTTGAAGAAATCTACTTCTTTAACTAATCACTGATTAATTGAAACTTTAGGCCTGTTAAACAGTTCATTGATGTACATTATAGTTATTTGCATCTATTGTTATATCGAGAGAGAGAGAGAGAGAGAGAGAGAGAGAGAGAGAGAGAGAGAGAGAGAGAGAGAGAGAGAAAGAGACCTCTCAAGCAGTCAGCAACACTGCCATTTGGCATATATGGATATACAAGCAACCTCTCATCAGTTGTCATACAGAAGCCATACAATCGTAGGAGGTTTCGATGCAATGCCAAGCCAATCATTTCAACTTCAGTTTGGAACTGCAATTCTCCAGTATAATTTGGATCTTTCAGCCTCTTAACTGCTACCAATGTCTTATTTGGAAGACATCCCTTGTAAACCACCCCAAACCCACCTTGACCTAAGATGTTTTTAGAGTTGAAGTTGCCAGTAACAAGTTGCAGTTCACGAAATGAAAACCTTTTTAAATGCCCAATGTGAAATTCATAATCTTGCTGCACTGCAAAATGTAATTATCACACATTTCTCATAATATTTACCTTCATCTATATGCTTGATGTAGGCTAAAAATAAAAGAAATTTAGGTTTAGAAAGTACCATGTGATGTAAAAAGTAGGTGAGACCTGTACCAAGGCACCCAACAAACAAGCAGCATTACAAAAATCACAAATGTGCAACTGACACCTATTGCAACAGAAAGCGCCCACCGATGGTGATAACTGGCTTTCTGAGATGAAATTGTCTCTGCAATAATACATCTATTCATATTGCATAGTTTTGTTGTTAAGATGAAAGTTTACCAAAAACTGTTCAACAGGTTAATTCCATTTACCATTCCCTGGCTTTGGAACTCCCATGCAAATTTGTGCGGGTGAGGAGGAACAAAGAAAGCTATTCCCTGTAATGCTGCAATAAAAACACATACCCCTTTAAATAGACGAAGACCGAAAAATCAAAGAGGAATTTCAGTTCAACAACTCCTGAAAACCAAAAACAATAATAGTTGCACACTACTGCTCAACACAAATGGCTTGAAAGTTCTCAGCTACCGATGAACCATTGCTAATAGTTCAATGATTTTGAGATTTTCTAACATAAAAAAAAAAAAGAGGAAGCACACTTGATAGCAGGGTAATAGTTTGAATAGAGATTTTAATTGTTGCATAGCATTGCCAGAATAATTTGAGCTTCATATGCTCAATCAATAATAGACAGAAGGTGCTGCTAAATTGCACAAAAATTTCGTACATTTGTATCAATTGATTGATTATGGATAAGATAAAATGCAGTTCCACTAAATTATCTCACCTGTAGCCTTTTACAAGTATTTTTGGGGTTGGACCACTGAGATTGTTAAATGATAAATCCCTGCATTATATTGGCAAGACAAACCTTAATTATCTTCCAAAACCCATCAAGAAAAGAATAGCAGATGTCTGATGGAACATACAAAAACAGAAGTCCAGAAAGATTGGCTACAAGTACAGGAATCTGTCCTGATAACTTGTTTCTACTGAGCCTCCTGAAAAAAATGGCACGTTGTGTAAAACACAATTGTTCAGAAGAAAACCCAATGCTAGAACCAAAAGGAATTTCAATGCCAAAAACAAAAATGAAGTCACACTCACAAGGAACTTAGATGGGTCAGAAAACCCAAAGAGCTCGGAATATCTCCAGCAAATTGGTTACCTGAAAGGTCCAAAGTCTAAAGCTCTAAAAGCTTTCCTATCACTGCTGGAATGGGACCAGTTAACTGATTGTTCTGCAATAGCCTGCAAGTAAATTGCACAAAGGATGCAACAGACAGTATCAAGGTATCAAGGCACCAATTACTCCCTTCGCGTCCAGCAATCAGAATTAGAACAAACTAACAATACCCAAAAACCAGCAATGAATTCAAAAATTATCAGAAGAAAAGAATTCAGAGCCAAAAAAAATTCGGGTAGCAATCAAGTGAATAGAGAATGAAAATAAAGAGAAAGCAAACTTGCATTGTCCTCAACGGACTCAAATTCCCAATACTGGGTGATAGCGTCCATGATAAACCCATGCTTTCCATTTCACTGCCAACAACAAGAATAAATCATACTCCACATACACAAAAACAAAAAGAAACTTGGAAAAAATGCAGAAACAGAACATAATGATGATTGAAGCTGGAGAACCAAACAAGAATGTGTGCGACTTACAGGGAAATGACAAAGCCTTCAACAGAGCAACCGACCATGTTCCAAGTGCAGGGATCTACGGAGTTTATATACCAACCGTCCATTACCATGAATTTATCTACCATGTCTCTCTTCACCGCCATCAATGCCGCCGCTAATTTTCACACACAACCGAAAACAGAACCAATAACTTTAACCAATTGTTACTAGAAAAATGCAAGTGCCAAAAAGGCTTATTCTTATTTTTACTACTATATTTTAGGCGTTTGAAAGTGTCACCTTCATGGTTAACACCTTTGGGAGAGAGCACAAGACCATCAGAGGCTAGAGTAAAAATCCACCCAAAACAACAAGAAACAGAACAAAATGGAGGCCTTTATAATTTACACTTCCCAATAAGAAAATAGCTGAAAATTTTTACTGGGTTTCTGACTGCCCAAAATCTAAATTGTCTGGCTTGTAGAGTTGAGTCTGAACATTATATTAAAGCAGCAGTATTAACGGCTGCAATGCAGCTGCAGAATTGGACTTTCTTGGCAGTTCCTTGACTGAATGATAATTTTAGGAATCTTTCTTTTCCTCGAGAAAAGGCATTTGAAATTGCATAAAGTAATACAGTACTATGATATCTTTTAAAATATGGAACCATACGCAAGAAATTGAGTAGAGAGACTTTTTCTTTTATTAAAAATTGCTGTTTTTGTTTGAAAACTTTTAATTGAAGATCGAGACTCGCGAGACCAGGAAAATAGCTAATCAGAATTATAAAATTGAAAATCGCGAGATTTCGAAATGGTCCACATGCCTCCTTTTTATCAATTATTACACTTGATTGCATTAAGACCGTTGACACATGTTACTTTTGACCATCAACGGCCCAGATGTACCCAAATCAAATATATTAAATTCCAATTCTTGGGAGTAATCAACTGGACGGAAAATAAGCGTCGCCGGTTCTGGAAGTGCAATCTCGCCGGAAGATGTCAAATGTGACAACTTTGGAAACCCAGAAATCCAAAGAGAAAGGTAGAGTGAAGTGCACTACAGGAGAACCCAATAACATTACTTTGCACAATCAGCCAGTGACGACAATTGTCTGGTTTTTTAAAAGTCAGCCACCACATCCACAAGTCACCAAAAACACTTAAATACAAAAAGAACACAGCAAGTAAACGAAACCCAACATCCAACAACATGCCCACCCCTTTTTTCTTCTTTTGGGCCTTTCTATTAGGGGCCTTCTTCTTAGCTACAGATGACACTTCCTCAAGCTTTTTACCTCTGCTAGCAGCTATTTGACAAGTCCATCTCAGGCTATCTTTACTATCAAACATGTACATAAACAAAAAGGCTTTCGACCAAGGAAAGAGGACAGGATATGAGAAAAAACGTGGAGAATAGAACATCAAGAAGGTGCAGCCATCCAGCCGCCTGATCCTGTACGTGTCCTGATGGAGCAAGTGCCGTTGCTTGTCAGAGCTCAACGCTTTGACGATCAAACACAAAAGATGGAACTCCTTCGTATCAATAGAGCTGGCTAAATATCAATTCTATTATCACTTGTATTTTATCATGTCCCAGCCAGGTGCAAAAAGTTTAGACCCATTTGCCTTTTCACATGATCCGGTATCAGCTTGTTAACAAGCTCAGGAGATGCCTCACTTAACTGCAACCAAACAACAAAAATGGAAGGATAAGGATTTACAGTGATTTGGGTACAGGAATGAAATCAATAACCTACTTTAACTACACGGACATATTTCAGCTAATATGTAGTCAATGTTTTAGTAATGGCTGCATTTTTCAAATTATGAAAGAAACAAAGTTCATTTAAGTTTTCACACATACTTCTTGTCTAAAGTTGAAGAGTGGTGGTAAAGGGCGACCATTTGGTAGGCGAGCATTCGGTTCTCGGAGCTCATCAAAGAAAGAGTGTGCACACGCTTCTAGCTGAAAACAAAGGTAAATTCTTTTCAGAAAGAAGTGTTACAAATGCTAGCATTTGAAGAAGCAGAAAAGATAAATTCAAATTCATAAAAAAATAGACAAAAAAGAAAGTTAAATGGCATGAACTTAATTGCATTGAGTAGAAACAAGATAAACCCATTGTTGAACATGTTACATATTTCTGCAAGGATTAAAAATTGACAAGAAAACAAAGTAATTTTAACTCACCGCGGTGCATCGTAGACTCGGTGAGTATTGCAGCAAGCGTGAAGCAAGATCAATGGCCTCTGGAGGCATCCTTTTGTGGAAGACCTAAAAAGCAAGAAGTAATTGAGTGAATGAGAATCTAATTTAAATAATATAAACTAGGATTACATCTGTCGCACTCAAATAATCAATGAAATTTCCATCTTCAAGAACTTTAAACCCACAAATATCCTAACCGTATAGCAAAACCAAGGAAAGTTTCAAAATGTAGGTTGAATTTAACGAAATAAAATAAATAAATAAATAAGTCACTTTGAAGGCATTTTCTGCACAAAGATGCTAACAAGGGAAAAACAAACCTTGTGCCAAGGGTGTGCTTTTATCTGAGGAAACCTAAAATCAGTATAATTTGGATTCATACAGCGAATTTCTTCTCGGGTTGGTGTGCCAAGGACCTGTAATACAGTACAAAACGAAATTGACTCACACTTGCATAAACAGCATCAATTTATGCATCAATAAGCAAATCATACCTTAATGATCTCTACAAGCTGGTCCACAGCATTTTCTCCAGGAAACAATGGCTGCAAAAAATTCTAAATAATCAAAACTTTACACAACATATTTATACTAAAGAACTAAGTCATTATGTCAGGGCAATCTTAAATTGCCATAAAGAGTTAACCTGGCCCAGAAGAAGCTCAGCAAGGACACAACCAGCAGACCATATATCAATTGAGGTTGTATATTCAGTGGCACCAAATATAAGTTCCGGAGCCCGATAGAACCGAGAACATATGTATGATATATTAGCTTCACCTTTGACCTAAACACAAAATGCATTGTCAACATGTGAAACATTTCATGGAAATAGCAGAAAAACAAATATTCTAGACCCATCAACTAGCAAATGCACCTTCTATTAAAGAGAAAAATGATACTGATTTTAATCAAATTAGCTTCGAAGTTGGGCAGAAAACAAAATAAAAGGGAGTCACCATACCAGCACTTTTGCACTTCCAAAATCGCACAGCTTAACTTGGTGAGTGAGGGGATCAACCTGCAGACAGACAATTTTTTTTAAAAAAAAAAAAAGCAGGGGAAGAAGAGAAGCAATACTGCAATCTTCTTATTTACAATTAATAGTTGTATAAGCACACCAAAATATTTTGAGGTTTCAAATCCCGATGGCAAACCCCAGGAACCGTGTGGATATATGCCAGTCCCCTGAAAATCTGGAAGCCATCTCATAGTTATTATCCAGAAAGAATATGAATAACAAATCCACCTAAGACAACATTTTTTTCAATACCTGATACATGTAAAGTTTCACATAGATGAGTGGCATTGTCTGTTTCGCATTGCTGTAATGCTTCAAAACCCTATACATGCTCTCCGGAACGTATTCCATGACCAAGTTCAGAAAGAGCTCATTGTTATTTGTAGTTGAAAAGAAACAATGCTTCAAAGAAATCACATTAGGATGATCCATCACTCTCATCAGCTGCAGTTCTCTGTTCTTGTATCTTTTGTCCTGCAAAACCTTCTTTATGGCTACAGTCTCCCCAGTTTCCAAGCACTTGGCCTAAAAGAAAGAGAAATATTAGCTCATTGAGTAGGATTAATTAAAACGGTGGTGCATGACAGCCAGCAAGTCTCTAGAATTAAAGCTGAAATTTGAGGCTTTGTGAAGACTAAAACCAGCAGGAATTTAGGGTTCGTAGAAGAATGGAACCGAGAAGACAAATTGAACAAAAAAAGAAGATTTGTGGGCTGTGAACAGTAAAATAAAAGGTTTAGAATGGTATGTCTGAGAAGTTAAATAAGCACATGAAGCAGTATTTTGGTGCCCTTTCTAGCAAACCTGAAGTTACAAAATTATTCCTGAAACACATTAAAAAAAACTCCAAAAGAACTAGAAGGTGCTCTACAATTTCTTAACGAGCTCTACAATAAAATTAAAAACTGAACCATAATCTGGCGTATTCTTACTATGAATTTTCTTGAATTTTTTGGCTGCATCAAATGGCTATAAGTAAACAGATAATATAAGCTGGTACCTGAAAAACAATGCCAAATGACCCAGTCCCCACTACGCGCTCTGCCATGTAACTGATGGTCTATGAAAAGCAAAGCATCAAAAAAAGGACAAAAAAAAGAACCTTAGTCAGCTATCAACATATCCAAAACTTGGACTAAATTCGTCTCTTAATCCTCATAATGACTGACAACTACAAAGAGTAGCCTGAAGAAAAGTAAAAAGAATGTCAACAAAACTCATTACCTGCTTAGGTTCCCCATTTTTACCTCCTATCGTCGTGGATATGATGTGACCAGTGACTGGATCGTTCCCATCCACAACTCGCGCAGACATATCCTGCAAGACATGCAGATTCACTTGTGATGAGGAGGGAAAATTTAGGGGAGCACAATTTATAGTATAGGTTGCATAGTTACTACCACCAAGCTAAATAATAAACTGGGCGAAAGAAATAAGATAAATAAGCTAATGCAATATAAAATGCACAGCAGCAGAGATAACACAAAGAGAATGCGCACATTAGGTATGATCTAGAAATCTACACCAAACCCAGCTCAGAAATTAGATGAAGTTGTTCAACAAACCCAATATCTATAAATACGAAAGAAAATTCCAAGTAACCAAAAACACACTTCTGCTTACACTAAAAGGAGAGATCGGAATTTACAACACAAAGCATAATTTCGTTCTATAAGAAAAAAACAGTATAAGAAGATGAAAAGGCTGAGATCTCAGATTGAGACAAGGGAAAAAAAATAGCAGAAACATAATCTTCAGGTTTTTCTAGGAGCTCAACAAGCTAGATCGCTGGTAACAGAACTTGTTATGCTCAAAGGGAAAAGAAATATCCGCTTGGAAGCTGGGAAAACCCAGGAAAAGAAACCCAGATCCTAAAATCTGATAGAACTACACGCTTCTCAGCAAATCCGACCTCCGAAGAGTTAGATAAGTTAAACAGCTGAGAAAAAAAAATTCTAAATCTAAAAAAGAAAATTCTCAACTTCCTCTAAATATCTCATCCAAAATCAACAGCACAGAATAACCCCAAAAGGAGAAGAGAGAGATAAGAACTTATTAGCCCATAACAGATGTCAAAATTTTCCCATGAAAATGCAGGAGTGTCATCGAAAAACTAGAAACTCAGGTAGAAATTCAGAGAAAAAAAATACCTTATCATCAGCCATGGTTAAAGTCAGAGATAGATAGTCACTAGTTTTCTTAGTCAGATAGAGAGATCATGGCGCGGCGAAAGCCGATAGAGGAGGAGGAGGAGGAGCAAGAGGACCCAGTAGATGGAGAAAGAGAGAGAGAGAGAGAGACAAGAACAAAAACAAGCCCATGTGATTCCAGCTCCCTCTTTTTCTATTTGAGAGTTTTTTTTCTTGGTTTGGTCTTCTCTCTCTCTCCCTCCCTCCCCACCTTTTCCTTCGTTTCTCTCTCCTCGTTCCCTTTCTTTCTGTCTCTCTCTACTTTCCGTTCTCCTTGGCCTTTTTGTTCATCTATTACCAATTTGCCCTCCCTTTTTCGAACAATTACGAGATTGAGATTTGAATATTTGACGTTGCCGACTTCAAAATTGTTGGAGCGGACATCATTTCTATTGCCTCCGCCCGCTGTTTCTCTCACCGTTTCGCAATTCTTTCCCTTTTTTTTATTATTAACAAAAATTAAAATATATAATTTTTTATAAAAAAAAAAATTCATAATTTCTAATCAACTGTAACATATAAAAATTAAGTAAATGGTATCAAAACTCCCAAAATGTGCATTGTGTAATTAAATACATTAGATTTTTTTTACAATATTATAATTTTTATTAATTAGATATATAGTGTATTTATTATCTATAATTGTCATTAAAAAAAATTAGTATTCTTAAACAATTAAGAATAAAAAAATATAATTTAATTAGATTTTATTTCAATTTTTATATGATAAATAAATTAATTATACATGTCATCCATGACCTTTAATGATTTTCAAATTATTTCTGTGACAAAAAAAAATAATATGTTGGGATTATATTCCATATAAAAAAAATTGCAAAAAATATAGATATATAATTAATGAGAATGATAAAAATAGTAAAATAGAACATTATTAAAAGGAAGAAGGTGATAGCCATCATCCACCAGCAAGCACAAGCATGGTGGTCCAACAGCAAGTGTCTAAATATAGCCGCCAGCTTGCCTCATTGGTGATAAGGTTTTGGAGGTTCATCCATTTTAATGGGACCTTCTTTCTTATTCTAATTTCCCATTAAAATTGTAATTAATTATATTGGAATTTAATATTAAGTTTTTTAAAAATTTGAAAAATAAAAAAAGAAGCCGATGAACTTGCAAAGACATATCATTGTCGCATTTTTTTTTAATAAATTAAAAAAAAAGAAAGAAAACAAAATCTTTAAGATATACCTTTTGGAAAGTATATGAAGAAGGTTGACCATGTACAGGCCTTGTGGTTATTTTAATACATAAACTCTCATCACTTTAATTAACATTTATATAATATAACTATCTTAACTATTATGTAGGCAGAGGAGTGAGAGAGGGGTGATTATGATTATCCTGATATTGATGATCATGGCGATGACATTTTTATAAATATACATGTAGCATGATGCAAATAAGAGTAAGTATGATCCGTTTGATTTAATATGACATAAAAAACATAAATTAATTAAAATTATAAAAAATTATAATTTATAATAAATTTAAAAAAATTATCTTAACAGGATGAAAAGGGTATTTAAACAAGAAGAAAAGGAAAGAAGATGATAAAATAGGAGATTTCATAAAATGAGGTAAATGAAGAGAGTGTGAACAGTGTGAATGAGTGATTATTTTTTTTTTTAAATGAGAATACTTTGGATATGACGGTTATAGTTTCCGTCGGCTTGATGCTTAAGGTCATTAATTGACATTCTCAATCTAATCTAACTCTATAGAAAGAGATCTACCACCGAACTCTATGTAGCATCAACCATATACTCAAGATGGTACCTAATAAAATGAATCACTAGATATTCTATCACCTTCTCTATTGTACTCATAAGTAAAGATAATATTTAGTTATTATATTGGTGTAGATAGTTAAATTAGAGTAGGATAATGTTATCTCACCAAGTTAATTACTTAGATTACTATGCTTGGTGGTGAGAAGTGATGCATGAGAAGGCTAGTATTTGGTGGAGCGCACATACCATTTACATGATGATGGAAAGATGAATCAACTATTGTAAGTTTGTTGGTTCATGTGTTTTTATTTAGTAAGATGATACCAACACATTACATGCCCATACAAAACAACCACATTTTGCTATTTCCTTTTTCTTTACCATGTCAACTTATAATTTATTTATTTGGGTTTTTTATTCAAATCAAAGCATCAAAATTATATTTATTATACATTTTATCATTTAATTATAAAAAAAAAACTCGGTGATATTATACAAAAGGGATATGATTTTTGGGTGGAGAGGGGAGGAGATAAAAAAAAAAATTGATACAGGGGACAAAGGCCCATAAGATATAGGCTTTTCTAGCAGACTAAATCATGCTGCTTGCAAGCATAAAAAGACAAGACACACACTATGGTTGGTTGGTGTGTTTTGAAAAGCTGAATTAAATCTGATAATATAGAAAAGCCTTAAGCCCATTTGTCACCCTTTTTCCACGGAAGGTAAATATCACCATCGTCCATCCAATTCCACACACCATGAAAATGACCTTCACTTCACCACTCTAACAAAAGGCGTGCAAAAAGCTTTTTCATGGCAAATTTTCCAAAATTAAATTCTGGACCAATTCTTTTTTACCTTTCGGTCACCTTTTCTTTTGATTTTTTATCTTTCTGCTAAGAAACCAATGTGCGAAAAGGGTTTACTGTTTTGAGTTTTTGAGTGTTTTGACCACAATAGGTAGGGTGTTTGCGTCGGTGGTGGTTGGTCAGGTAAGGTCAGGCTTTTGGGTATTGGGTTGTGGAAGGGTCAAAGTCAGAGATGGTTAGTGTGTTAGCAGGCCTTACTGAACTCTGATTACTTATTGTCAGATCCTCCCTGCGATTCGCGTTGGTACAGTAGGTTAATATCAACATCAAGATGTTGACAAGTTTCAGGAATTTTAAGTTGATTGGATTTTAACCTTTGAGAAAAATTCATGTTAAGGTAACAGTATAATCAGTCAAAAGGGTATTGATCAGATAACGCTCCATCTGGTTGGAAGAATTTTTAAGAATTCATAAATGGTGAGGATTTTTTTTTTTTGTGATAATGCAGTAAAGTAGATTAATAATGGTCGGAATAAAATCAATTTGAACATCAAATTATAAAGAAATTTTAAAAAAATTACAGTAAATATGTTGTTCAGAAATCTTGGTTAAAAACATATCATGCTGCTTATACAAGGGTTGAGCTCAAATGAGATGTTCAGAGCCATGTCTGCCTTGGGTTGAACTCGGGCTCCAACGAGGCTGCTCAAAGCCAGTCCAATAGGCAACAGACCCAAATCAATTGCTTTTAGAACATTTAGTTAATTTCATTCTCAATTTATTTTAAATAGAACTGAAATTCAATGAAACTGATATGTTTTATAGATATTTAATCGTTGTCATATTATAATTAATCTGTATTCATGATTGAAATAATAAGGATATTAACCCTGTGTGGATCGTATAACAAAATTTAATCTAAATGCTGCCAAAACTCATTTTTATATATCTCGAGCATATAGTAATTTTACTCTACTGGTGGATCTGATAAGGTTTAATTCAATAATTAAAATACTAACAAGTGATTAAATTAATGGCGTGGGGTTAATCTCAAGTAGATTTTATTTGTAAGGTAAGATATTTAAATCTTTCAGATTTAAATAATGATATTCTGGAGCCCATGACTCCCAAATCAAAGTAGCAAGTATTAATAACATTTTGAGAAGAAATGGAATTTAGACCTTCCTGGTAGGCGGAATATTTGTGAATGGTTCCCTCCAGGCTCTTTTATTTTTGAGAATTTGATGTGGTTCTTCTAGCATTCAGAATTTCTTATCCGAAGGTCCTTCAAATACTGTGTTCTAATCTTTTCCAGAGAGGAAAGGACATCTTTCATGTGCAGCCTGTCTTCTGGTAAATCTGCACAACAATGCAATGCCAATTTCAATGTCGACATTACACTATCTGTTTCAGCAATGGAGGGCCTCTCTACCCTTAATAGATTTGAATCCACAACTTCAGTTATTGCATCAGGCAGTGAACGTTTCACCCACAGCATAATGTTCATCTCTCCTGAAAACATTTCATCAGTAGGCTTTTTCCTGGTAAAGGTTTCCATCATTAGAATGCCATAGCTATACACATCACCTCTTGTAGAAACTATTCCAGCCTGTCCATATTCTGCATTTAAATTTTACTTTGTCAGGAAATAATCTGATAATACTTATTGGCTTGGAGAAGATGGTGTGAGAAATCACATTTGAAATGAGAAATTGAATGAGTATTACCTGGTGCCATATACCCAATTGTGGCTAATGTCAGGGTTTGTGTCATGCAAATGCAATCACCTCCACCCAAGAGTTTGGCAATGCCAAAATCGCCCACATGTGCCACCATATCTCCATCTAGTAGAATGTTACTGGGCTTTAAATCACAGTGGATTATAGGTGCGGAGTAAGAATGGAGATATTCAAGGGCTGATGCAACATCAATCATAATGTTTAACCTCTGTGGGAAATCCAAGAAATAGTTGTGAGAATACAACCACTTGTCGAGGCTCCCATTGGGCATGAACTCGAGTATCAAGGCTTTAAAATCAATGTTGCAGCAACTGGTTATGATTTTTACAAGATTTCGATGGCGAATTTTGCGCATAACTTCACATTCAGAATCAAAACTCTTTAATACTCCTTCCACCTGCAAATTGAAAACCTTAACAGCAATATCTGTCCCATCTGACAGGGAACCTCTAAATACAGAGCCAAAACTCCCTGTGCCAAGCAAGTTGTAATCACTAAATCCATCTGTTGCTTGTTGAAGTTCCAGAAAGGAAATTCTCCTCCATGTTGCCAGGGGTAACAAATCTCCTGTTACTTGGGTCTCTCGTTTCAAGTTCCTCTTCTTTCGGCTTTTGATGAATATGATAGTGAATGCAATTACCAGACTGAGAAATGCAAGCACTGGTAAAATATATTTCAGTAAGCGGACACTACCTGCCTTGGATTTTCGAGGAGTTATAGTTTCACAAGGCGGGACTTGTAACCTTGGCAACCCACACAAGGCATCATTAAACTTAAACGACTCAGCTGAGAAATTTACAAAGGGTCCTCCACGTGGGATTTCTCCCTGCAATCTATTTGAAGACACATTGAATGATTTGATGTTCGAAAGTGCCTCCAAGGACTTGGGAATCACTCCAGAGAGATTGTTTGCCGATAGATTCAAGGATATCAAGCTTACCAAGCCGCCAAATGACACTGGAATAGAGCCTTGAAAACTATTTTCCGCTAAGGAAAGATACTGTAAATCTTTGAGACCTCCAATGCTACTTGGAATAGCGCCTGATATTTGATTTCTTGATAAATCCATGTATACCAGGGCCTTTAAATTTCCAATATCTGATGGTAGAGAACCATTTAAAGAATTTGAATTCAATCTTACTTCCAACAGAAATGTAAGACTCCAGATAGATGAGGGTATGGCCGAACTCAAGCTGTTTTTTTGTAAGTAGAGTTTTCTCAGAGAAGTTAAATTCGGCATGCATGTGGGTATCTGTCCAGAAAGCCTATTGCTCTCTAAGTACAAGTAATTCAAACTTTCCAAGTGACATATGTCATTGGGGATGGCTCCTTGTAACTGATTTCCAGAGAGAGACAGACCCTGAAGCTGCTTCAATCCTCCTAATGTTGATGGTATGGACCCAATCAATTCATTTAAAGAAAGTTCCATTTGCACCATTGTGCTCAAGTTACCAATTTGAACTGGAATGATACCCTTGATATTGCATAATCCTGCCATAAAATATTGGATAGAGGACATATTCCCAATAGAAATTGGAAGGAAAACGTTCAAGGGATTGAAGGAAAGTGATAAGGTATCCAAATACGAGCAACTTGTCAGTGAGGAAAAAAAGCTCAAATCAGCTGTTAAATTATTGAAAGTAATGTCAAGCCTCTGTAGCATTCGTAGATTACCAAGTGTGTTGGGAATAAGGCCAGAGAAAGAATTATTGTACGTATATAGTATGATGAGGTTAGAAGAATTGGAGATAGAGCCGGGGATTCTGCCACTGAAGTTATTAACCGATACATCGAAATACTCAAGATTGGGAAGATATATGCTTGATGGAAGATGGCCAGAGAGTTGATTACCCGTAACGTCAAGGAGTGTCAGCTTCGAGAGATTGAAGATTGAAGAAGGAATGAAGCCGCTCAAGTTGTTATGTGGTGTGCTCAAAGCCTCCAGATTACTTAGGTGACTCAACTCATTTGGCATTGCACCTGTCATCATATTAATGCCAACGCTCATACATTGAAGTTTTGCAACAAAAGAAGCTTCTGATTTAAGAACAAAAAATGAGGGCACGGGCATCCATTGAATTAAAATATATATATATATATATATATATATATATATATATATATATATATATATTAGGGTGACGCTATTTGCATTACATATTAATTATATTTTTAATCAAATTGGCAAAAGTGTCTCTGTATATAATATGCTTGTCCTTTAATTAATATCAAAATTTCTTAAGTGTTTTTATAACACCTGTACGTGCATCAAATTAAAAATATTAAAATATCTATAATTTATTAATTATATATAATATTAAAAAATATGAAAAATATATTAATTTTTCTCCATTTATTTATCCGTACAATTTGATATAGATTTTAGTTTAATTATTGAAAAAAAATCGTGTTAAAACAATAAAATAATAGTTTGATTTTTACAATATCAAATTTTTTAAAAATACAATTCTTATTGATGTGGTTGGAATTTTAAAATATAAATTTTTATGAATTATGCACACTTTGTGCCTTCAACACTAAAGAAAATAAATATAAGAAAAACAATAATTATAATAATATAAATATTCATCTGAATAATTAGCATAGCGAGCTCTTTAATTAAAAAGTTTAGTAACTTTTACTTATCAAATAAATAATTATTATCATATAAATATAATGGGGAATAAATTAAATAGATTCAGGTTTAGTTGTCATCAATGATATTTTGTTAGTATTGATTTTTTTTATATCAAATAAAAATTTTACTAAATTATACTTTATTTTTTTAAAATTAATATTCATCTTTAGTTCTTTTATTATTTATTTTGTTTAATTTATTTCCAATTCATAATATTAAAAAAATTAGTTTTATTTAATATTCATAATTTAATTATAGCATTACTAATAATAAATTCCATGTTAAAGATTAATGAAAATGTAAAAGTCTAATCATAATGTATTTATATCAATAGGATCTCAATATATAATTTATCAAATCAAAATAATATACAATTTACAATATTATAATTTTTTTTTAATTCTCAATGTATTAAATAATGTTGGAGTTTTACTAATATTACAATAGATAGAATTAAGAAAAAATAGAAACCATATTTTTTCTTTCATGCAATATTATTTTTTTTCTTTTTCCTTTTTTCAAGTTTAAATGCGACTTACATTTTTTTATTTTATTATAATTATTTATATTACATTTTTTATCTTATTAATTTTATATTTTATTATTATTTTATAGTTATTTTTATTAAAATTATAATATTATAAATAATCTAAAAGTTAAGGATATATTTATAAGTTTGTCCTTTCATTATTACTTTTTTATGTATATTTTTAGATTATAAATTATACATATATTATTGTTGTTGTTATTATTATTATTAGATATGTATAAAAGTAAAATAAATTAATTTTAATTGTTTAATTAGTATGTTATCATAGATAAAAAAAAAAGATATTTTTTTTATTTAATTATATTTCTAAATTTTAATATTTTTTATTTTTTTATAAAAATAAAAATCTATTTTTTTTAATTGTTTTATAAAATTCAAGTTTATTTTTGTGGAGACTTCAATATAATCTTAGACGGGGAGTATCTCCTCACCTAAACTTTTTCGTTAAAGAAATATATTTTAAAATTTTGAGAACCATTATTTAGATAACGCTTAATCTTGGATCAGTTTGAAAATTTTCTGTTTCTTTTTATAAAAACCAAAATTTAATCATACAGAATCAGTTAAAAAGTGACTATAATGATAATGAATTAAGATACTGTTAGACATATGAGTTTTTCTTTTTCTTTTTTTTTTTTTTTTTTTCTAAGATATTCAGGAAGTGCAACTTAACTCCTACTTGGTGAATAACTTCTCCATGGAGAAGTTTGATCATCTCACTCTCCAGGATAGTGCAAACGAAGCAAAACATTTGGGTGCAATTTTCAGAAATTCCGACTTCATTAGTCCAGTTATCCTATACCAAACAAGGCCTAAGTAGGAAAACAATAATCGATTGAACATGAGAAATTATCAATCAACACATGGGATACCTTAGGATGAATCTAAGCCTCATATGGTAAGAAATATTAAAATATGGATGATAAATTGGGAGTTGTTACCTGTTAGGTAATTTGATCCGAGAAATAGTTGCTTTAGGCCTGTTAAATTTCCAATAACTGTTGGAATGCTTCCTGTGAAACGATTAACTGACAAGGATAAGACCTGAAGGTTGCTGCACTCCCCCAAACTTGATGGAATTTGGCCATTCAACTGATTAGAAGACAAATATAGCCCTTTCAGTTTTGAAAGTGGATGGCATATGTCAATATCATCTGGTAGAGGGAGACTACCCGAGAGATTATTGAATGTCAACGCAAGATTTTCCAATGAAGACATGTTGAAGATACTCCTAGGTATTGGCCCTGAAAGTTGGTTCTGCTGCAAGTCGAGTATCCTTAGGCGGGTAAGATTACCAATTTCAACTGGAATGGTTCCAACAAAAGTGTTATTAGCGAGATTCAAGGTTTGAAGTGAAGTTAAGTTTGCGAACCAAGATGGAAGATCCCCGCCTAAGTTATTTTTGTTGAAATTGATAACTTTCAATCGCCGCAACCGGGATAGCTCTTCTGGCAGACGACCCTGAAATTTGTTGCCACTTGCGGTAAGGTAACCCAAGAAGGAGAGGTTTCCAAGGTGCGGTGGAATGATGCCTTGAAGACCCATGTTTGTAAGATTCAAAGCTGTTACTCTTCTATGGGGAGCGCCACATGAGATGCCAACCCAGTTGCAGACGGAGCTAGTGCTGGACCAATTGTACGTCGTGACATTATGAGGGTCGACAGTTTTTAGAGCAAGAAGAGCAGATTCATCTGTGCTCAAGTTGGTCACAGCCATAGCCATGAAACAATGTAAAAACAGTACTGATATAACAAACCAGAATATTTTGTGAGGCAAACCAGTGCCCTTTGATTTTTGATCAGTAATTAAGGCGTAGAAAGATCTCGACAACAAGGCGGCCATATTTTTCTCTTGGTTTGGTGGCTTTTTTGTCTTAAAGTCACTGACCATTTTATAGTTTAAAGATGATTAGTAAGTCAATTTTTTCGTGCTAGCCGTATGGATAAAAATGGTGAGATATTGTTCCTGTGGCCTCTCTTTTTGGCTAAGTTAGC
Organism: Hevea brasiliensis; assembly: GCF_030052815.1. Classification (NCBI taxonomy): domain Eukaryota; kingdom Viridiplantae; phylum Streptophyta; class Magnoliopsida; order Malpighiales; family Euphorbiaceae; genus Hevea; species Hevea brasiliensis. The sequence goes on from NC_079510.1 coordinate 47,597,063, forward strand.
TTGGTGCTTGATCATCTATCTATTGGCTTAGATCCACAGAATCGGAAAAGTATTGATATTGATATTAATCTTTGGTCATTTTTTATGATCAAGTCGCTGCAGAAAGTAGTGGAGAAACTAGTCGTAAATGATGCGATGTGATAGATTTTCTTCACCACTACCATTAATGGAATTTTAAATAATTTATTACGGGAACCCAATTGGGTTGGATTGCATTACTTGCACACTTTATTGCAACTTGCAGACCTGCAGCCTGGAAAGTAAAATAATTAAGGCAATTCAAAATGTAATTATGTAATATTTATCTCTTTTAATTTTATATTCCAACTTGCGTTTGGCCGTGATAGAACTAGCTTCAGCGAAATTTCAAGGCTGCAATGGGTCGGACAAGCATTTCTTTGCAAAAATCTGGAAATTTTATGGATCTTTATTGCTTTTACGCTTACTAATTAATCTTTTCTTGCACAATTAAACATGAGGTATTTTTTCCCAATGCAAAGCTTCACCTGCAGTACCTCTGCGAAGCATGTAGTTAATCAATTATCTTTTCATTGTAAATCCATTTATATCGATGGTCAAATTTCTTAGAGTTCCCCCCATCTCACCGTCGCCCAGATCGCGATCGCATGTCCAGCCATGGTGGCAAACTCACAGCAACAAATCCATATATTCTCCAAAATCTCCCTCAAATCTGCCTACAACCCAAGAGTTTGTTTTCATTAGCTTCAAATCTCTGTTTTTTTGATATTGTTCATTTGATCAATTGAATTTTCAAGTTTATGTATTTGTTATTGAATCGTTGAGTGAGACAACGGCTTTTGAGAATTTGAATCGTTGAATGTATTTTCTCTGGTGTGGTTGATGGACTTGCCGATGCTGATGAGGAGGAGGAGGATGACGAAGAAGAAGAGCCAGTGCGTGATGGTAGCTGCATCAGCAGAGGAGAGAGCATTATCGGCGAGGGAGGCAACGGCGACAGAGGCGGAGGCAAATGCTCAAGTAACAGTTGAAGCTTTATAGGAGGAGGAAGAAACTCCAAATTATTGAGTTGATAATTTTTTATTTTTTCTTAACATGATATGAATCAGTGCAGTTTGAAAAAAAAAGAGTTATTTTTATTTTTTTAAATTTTTTTATGTTAAAATATGTTAAATTTAATTTAATATATTTTATAATATTTTGTATTTTTATAATTATATTATAAAATTTTAATTAATTATAATTTTATTTTAAATTTATTAAATAAATAAATTAATATATTATTTTTTATTATTTTTTAAATTATTTAACATATACCAATATATATATATATATATATATATATATATATATATATATATATATATATATATATATATATATATATATATATATATATATATATATATATATATATATATAAAATAGAATTTTTGAAAATAATTTTTTAGTATATATACATAATTTTTTAAAAAAGTTATTGATTTTAGAGATATATAATATTTATATTACTTAAAAAATATATTAAAATTATTTTTTTATTTTAATAATTGAAATAAATCTTAATAGTAGAAATTTAAAAATATTTAAATAAAAATTAATATTTAATATAATAAGTTAATGTCACGACCCAACCTATGGGCCGGACCGACACTAGGACCTGGGCCAGCCTAAAGTCCCCAAGGCCCGTAGTAAGCCTAACTATTCATTAACCCAATTCCAAGGCCCGTTTGGGCCCAATTTCAAGAAAACAACCGGACAGAGTCCGGCCATAAAGTGAACTTTTCAACGGGGAGTTTTTGTCTCACCCGACCTGTAAACACAATAAACAATCCATTGGGGAGCTCAGCTCACCCTCCACATACTCATATCATCATAAAGATAAATAGGAGCTCAGCTCCCTCATCCAGTCCATCAAACATGCATATGATAATTTTACAGGTCCACAATAATAATTTAGTTTACAGACCCAAATAAAATAAGCATTTATAACACATGCGGAAATTCTAAGATTTAACAAGTTTAAATAAACATTAATAATCGACCTGCGAGGAAGAAAGCAGGTTAACCTCAAAAATATCCTCCTGTGGCCTAGAAAAATATTGAACAAGAGTGAGCGTTCGACTCAGAGAGTAAAATATCAATTTTAACCATAATCTCTATAACTATCTAAAACTAATGCACCCTGCGGAGTGAAATGCAGCATCAGCAATAAATTCACATCATAACAGCAAAAAGGTAATTTGGAGTACTCACGCACCCAGCAATATCAATCATATATATATGGGAGCTGATCCCCTATACAGCTCTCTTAATTCTAATCTGTACGTGAAGAACTCATTCGGACTTCCACTTAATAACCAAATCGGGTCCCAAATAAGAACTCAAGCCGTGTCTACCCGAAGGACCGGTCCCAAATGAAGATCTCAAGCCGTGTCTACCCGTCCTATCCATAGTCCACACCACATCACACGCACGCCAACGCACGCACACTGCTCCAAATTAACACAACAACATACATGGCACTTTCACAGTTATGAATGCAACATAAATCATGCCTAAAGTTTATCTACATAAATATATGCATATAAGTGATGCATGGGCATGCTTGAACATATAATAATAGTGAAATTACAATTAAAATTAATATTTTACTCACAGACTTGACAACGGTCACTGTGGCGGCTGGGTGGAGGAAGAAGGCTGTCCCGGCTCACCTGACAATTACATTACAATTATTTAATACAAATGACTCAATACAAATCAAGAAAAGACCAAATACGTCCTAAGTCGTGCCGAAAATCCGGCAGAGTCTCCCCTATACCTAGGACCTACCCAACCTGCAAAAGGGCTAAAAATACACTTCTATATTCGCAACTCATATATCCACAATTCAATCACATCACACAGCCCCTCCTGGGCCCATCAAATCAGTCATCTATCACAATATGTAAAATTTCAATTTAGTCCTTATAATTGATCATTTTTACAAAAACTACCCAAACAAGCTCTAAAAATTCTAAAACTTTGCTCCGCGGTCCTTAGCAATATTACTAGGCTATTGCAAAAAGAATCATAATTTTCTAAGCTACCACGAATATTTTATGGATTTTTAATCCTATTTAAGCACTAGAAAATTACGAAAAAGCAAGGTTCGGGTTTACCTTTGCTGATTCCGACTTCGGGGACGCGCTCGGGACGTCTGACAATGGGGGGTAGCCAAAACCTTGGTCCAATTCGGAGACTTTTCCGGTGACGGGTCTGTCTGGCCAGAAATTCACAGACCCGGTCAACTGTCGAATTTCCGTGAATTGAGGATACCTACACGAAGCCCACAACACGGGGGTTAGTACATAAATTTTTCAGAATTTTCTAAGCTCATTTAATGCTCGGAAAAACACTGCGAAGTTCCGTGGGACCCACTGAAAAACGGTGTCGGAAAAATTCGAAATTATGTCGCCACGAAGCTCTCGACGAGTGGAGCGCTCTGGTACTCTCGGTTTTCTCGTGGGATTCACGGTTTGTGAGAAATCTAGCCCGAAAGTCAAAATGGGCTAAAACTTCCCGGGCAAAAATTGGGCAAACCGCTCGATGTATTTCGGTGTTCTTGGTGTCTATGGAAATCTCTCGCCGAGTAGATGATTTTAGACACAAGACCCGGTCCAATTGGTGGCCGGATCGGCCGGATTTTGGCCGGAGAAGCCGAAACGCCGCGCGCGCAGGGGAGGGCGTTTCGCGCGCGGTTTCCGGCCGTTCTGGGCGGCGGCCGGCTGGCTGGGGTGGCAGGGTGGCGGCGCCGGTCGGCTGGGGTGGCAGGGGGAGGTGGCTGGCCGGCGGCAGGGGAGGGAGGAGAGAGAAAAGATAGAGAAAAGGGAGAGGGAACGACGCGCGCGGGGAAGAAAAAGGGAAGGGAGCCGGTCCGATCCTGTCCGGTTCGATTCGGCCGGTTCGATTCGAAATACAAAATTTTAAATTTTTACTCTGCCTCGGGACCAAAAACGAGGTCCAAAAATTCCGAAAAAATTCCAGAAAACTCAAAAAAATACGTAGACTCCAAATATATTTTTAGTTTTGCCACGTGGTCTTTAAATTAATTTTTAAAAATCATCAAAGTTTGTATTTTCAGAAAATCGAACCCGATTTTTAAAATTCGAAAAATCTCAAAAAAAATTCCAAAAATTTAATAAAATTAAAATACCAAAAATGCTCATAAAAATTTAAAATTTAGGGGTGTTACAGTTAATTTTTTATACATAATTAAATTTAAAAATAAGTGTCACATAACAACTTTTTAAATATTTTTATTAACTTATGTAGTATATTTTTAAAAAAAAATTTCAATAATAATTTCAATAATAATATTAAATATATTTATTAAAATTAAATATATATAATTTCTATTTTAAAAATTAAAAAATCTATTTGATTGATGCGCTTTACCCTTCTTTTAGTTTTAAAATGGGAAGATTTTTATTTATATCTAATTAATAAAAAATTATAATATTATATTTATCGATAAATTTCATGATTTTCGATAAATTTTTAAATTTAAATTTTTTATTTACTTATTAAAAAAATATACCTCTCACTATATAATCTATCCATTATTATATTATTCAATATAACTCCATTAAATTACAAAGAAATTTTTTTTATTACAAAAAAAAAGGAATAATTTAACTATTAAGCATAAGTTGAAGAGATAAAACAAACCGGTTGCCTTCTTTTGAGCATGTTTTTATAGTCCAAAGTAAAATTTTCTATTCAATTTGTAATAATATTTACTAATTTTACATAATTATTTAATTAGATAATATTAATTATTATTTGAGAAAATTAACCTTGATATTTAACTCCTTTCTTTTTTTATTACCCAAAATATATATAAAAAAAACATGAATAGAGGTACATATAAGAGATATTAAATTGTTTCTTTTTTAATATTATTAACACATTATATTGAATAATAGATAATTATAAACTCACATATTAATTAGTAGTAATAATAAGACTAATATTTTTTTATTTAATGTATATATATTAATTATTAATAATAATAAAATATAAATAAAAATAAAAATAAAATGTATTAAAAGTTTAAATGTGCCACTTTTCACAGTTCCATGATAATCTCTTATTAATCAATTATAAAGACATAGTTATTTGTAGGTTTTAAAATTTTTAGATTATTGTTATATAAAATTAAAGAATGCCACTTTAATTTTTTTTATATTTTTAATTATTATATTTATTAATTTCATATAATTATTTATACATGATTGTAAAAAGAAAAAACAATACTTTAGTTTGGTTTGATTTTAAAATATTTTTTATATAATTTTTTATTGTCAAATTATTACTAAGAAATATAAAAAAAAATGGATAATCATGTACATATATAATTAAAAAATAAAAATAAAATGCATTAAAAGTTTACTTAGCAAGTAGAAAATTACAAATTAAAGTTACATATAATAAAACTAATGAATTATATTTAATATGTATTTATTAATTATTATTAATAATGAAAATAAAAAAATATAAAAATAAAATATATTAAAAGTTTATATATATTGTACGGTTGAAAAACTCCAAAAAGGAGTTCACTTGGCTTTCCTTTTTGTATCTTCCCTAATTAACTCTAACTTGAATTTCTGTCTTTATTGATACCCACAGGCTTATCTCTCCATCAGAATTAAGAAAGTAAGGAAGATTCCCATTGACACCATAAGAGGCTGCCATTGTTCATGCTGGTCTTGGGTTTAAACGTGGAACTTACATTTATCTTGCTGGTTCTCATATGTATGGTGGAGAGTCTAGTATGTATCCTTTCACCAGCCTCTACCCTAATTTTGTCACAAAGGAAACTCTCCTCGCAGCTAGTGAACTTGCACCTTTTAGGAATTTCTCTTCACAGGTAAATTAGCTTTCCGATACTATAAATGTTGGGTGTGTTTTCAACATCTTCTAAAACGGTACTTTTTTAACAGCATCCAAATGGACTATAATTTAGTGGAGAATTTCTTTGGATGCAGATGGCTGCACTGGACTTTATTGCTTGTGCGACTTCTGATGTCTTTGCCATGACTGATTCTGGGAGTCAATGGTCATCCCTAGTGTCTGGTTTCCGGACATATGCTGGTGGACATGCCCCAAACTTGAGGCCTAACAACAAGAGGCTAGCTGCAATTTTGTCAGAGAACAGCACTATAGGATGGAATAGTTTTGAAGATAGAATAAGAAAGATGATCGAAGGGGTGCGTGTCCGGTTTTGGTTGAAGCATTTAATGACAGCCAAGGTGCCCTGAATACAATTTTCATCAGCAAACAATGCAGCATCCTTGTGAGATTGCTGATTGGCTGGTGTCATTATTCATTTGTTCAACTGAGTTCAGTGATTGCATATACAACAACATAGATTTAAAATATGCCTTCCACTTGTTATCCCATGGTTGGCATTGGGTTTCAAGGTTAAAAAAATATATATTTAAAAAAAAGTACTATTTTTAATAGTTTGGAAAATTTTATTTTAATTTTTTGTTAGTAAAATATATTAAATTTAATTTTTAATACTTTTAATCAATACATGTAAGAAAATGTTATTTTCAACCGCAGTTCCAAAAGCAATCAATGTTAATACTCGAAAGTTCCAAAAGCAATCAATGTTAATACTCGAAAGCCCAGGGTCATATACATAATAAACCAATGAAAAAGGGGAAGAAAAGGCCATTTTCTCTGCAAGAAAAACATTTGGATCTTTACACTCTTCTTCATTGCAGCTGCAATCACCATAAATATCCTTATCTGGAAATGATGTTTTTCCTCTAACATTTTTCTTTGGTGACGGAGCCACTTCATGATGGAGGGAAGAAACGATTGAGGTTGAAGGGAAGGGTGTAAAACTCCTCATTCCTGCTGTCTCCATTAAATGACCGGAATCTTACCCACCATGTCATTCCTCTATCTCTAGCACTGTCCTTGTAGTCAAGCGTGTTGTCTAAGAAAACAGCAACAATCAATGCAACAGTTGGGGATGAGAAGAAGATGGTGTTCAGAAAATCATTGAACTGCACACCAAAGAAAAAGATTGTAAGGTTGTTTATACATTTCACATTTCAGAAACTATTAAACACTGCTTTTTGAACAGGACAGTCTGAAAATTTACCCATCCAGCTCGAGTATGAGCAGGGCCATGAAAGGCCTTGGCTGTGTATTCTCTGAAGTACTCAGGGACGGACAAACCGAGAAAGAATGCAACTCCGGTGATGAAAAGGTTCCTCATCGAGTTCATGTTTGTGAATTGCAAAAATGACAAGCCCACCGAAGCTGAGCATAACAACGACATGAGAAATATTAGATACTAATAGAAAGAATATAATACACAAGGTGATATTAAAAGAAACTGCAAACACTCACCAACAAGACCAAACAAAACACAATACACTGCAGCAAATATGGGGAAGGGTATTGATGCAAATAAAGCTCCAAATTTTCCTGCCAAAATTAAGAAAATTTGTCAAACCTAATGCTTTGTTTGGATTGAGAGAAATGAAGAAAAGAGAAAAGAAATTTGATTTCTTTCCATTCCCTTGTTTGGACATCAAGTAAAAGAAAGAAAGGAAGAGAGATAAGAAGAAATGAGGAGAAATGGAATTTCTCCTCTCCTTTATAATTAGCCCACACTATTTTTCTCTTCAAAATAGTAGGAAATAGAGAGAGAAATGGAGAGAAATTTATAGTAATATACTAAAATGTCTCTCTACAAAATAATAGAAATAGATATCAGAAAGAAAATAGACATACTAAAGAAAAGAATATAATAGTTATTTCCTCTCTTTTCTTTTAAGACAGAAATTATATTTTTCTCTAATTCTAATAATTTATCCAAGCAATAGAAAGTAAATCAAATTTTTTTTCTTTTCTTTTCTCTTGCAATAGAAAGTAAATCAAATTTTTTTTCTTTTCTTTTCTCTTGTTTAATTTCTCTCCAATTCCCTTGCACAATTAAGGATCCAAACATAGGTTAAGAGAGCTAGAGTCAAAGAATCAGAGTACATAATTAGTTGTATCACTTACCTAGCATTGAGAAAAATATCATAAAACCAGCTGAGATTTGGATAACCCTGCGGCTGCCAACACGAGTACTTCCAAGCAGCCCCACATTCTCTCTGTTACAGTCCAATAGTAATGAATTGGAGAACTTTCAAAGTATGAACAAACAAACAATAAGAATATTATTTCTCAGATACTTACACAGAGACAGTTGACCCACTCAATGTTCCAAAGAGTCCATCTAGAAGAATCCCAATGCCCTGCCAGCCAATACCACGGCTAAGCACATGAGCTGGAGGCGGTGTGGCACTTGCTAGACGTGATGCAGCCTTATATGCTCCAGTAGACTGAGAAAGACCTTAAATTTAATTTTAATTGTATGAACAATAGTGAGTAAGATATTGTATCAAGTTTGCACGAGTACCTCAATCAGTGAGACAAATACAGCAGCCATCATTCCAAAACAATGACCAGCATCAAATGTGGGAGCGCCCCACTGGAGAGGATATGGGATCTTTATCCTAAAAGCAAATTTCAGGAGTCTTTTATAGCCAATACTAAAATATTCAATAGAATTTCCAAAGCTTGTATTAATTAGCAGAAACGTCTGTTGTAGCCAATGCCCTGTGGCCACATGGATCTTGGGATATAATATTCACATTTTCTCTGAGATAGGCCCTTATGTGGTTATATTTTAGTCCACTAGATAACTACAAATATTAAATAGCAAAGGATTGAGTTACCGACCATGGAGCGGAAGAAATGAGATAGGCCTTGTCCGTTCGACAATTAATTTGGGTAAGCTCTGGACGATGTTTGTATGCACCACTGGCTGTCAAGAGGTGTGCATATGCCCATATCACTGTGATAGATATAAGGAGAGCAAACCGCTCAAGTATTGGTAGTTGTCTTGTCTGAAAGTTCTTTAAGTACTGTTCACAGCAGAACAAAATTCAAAAAAATTAGTCCTCTATAGTCTTTAGTGGTTGATTGATGAAACTAAGAAACTAAACTGGGATGATCAGAAAAGACAAGGCTTGTGACACGATAAATAAAATTCCCAGAAATTGTCTTTATTTCAGTCATTTTTGTCATTGAATTCGCATAATGACTACCAGAAGAGAGCAAAGCCATAACTATACAAGCATAAGGATTAATACATATGCTAATGACATGCAAATTACTTATTCTACCATTCTAATGCATTAAAAACTGATAGAATATATATATATATATATATATATTTTTTTTTTTTATTATTTTTTTTTTGGGTGATAGAGGGGGTTAGTAGTAACACCTGGGAGAAGGATATGAATAGGATAAGCATGGGAATGCCAATCTCCACGCACCGTCCAACCTGATGCAAATTCACAAAGCAAGAAACACATTGAATGGAGTGAGAATTTTGAGAATTTTCCGTAGTTGAGAACAATTGAGAACATCAAACAATGGCATTCAAAGATACCACAGGGAAGCCTCTATCAAACAGACCAAAACCCACTAATGAAATGACTGGAACCATTCCAAGCGGACTGAAAAACCTGAAAAGGGTATGTCACAAATAAGCTCAATAAATCAGCAAACTAAAAATAAAAAATTCGTTTCTTTATGCAACTGAATTTCACTCGAGACAAAGCTGTACCTGGAACAAATTGCCCACAATTGGCTGTACCCCAAAATGATCTGTATACTTGATGATACTATTAGAGCACCTTGGACTGCTCTCATGGTGTTGAGAAATCTCTACGCATACATATAATAAAACCATTAAGCATTAAAGATTAACAAATTAACCTATAATAATTCATATTCCTCAAACCCTTGAACTAGCATTTTATTTGGATAATTCTTAATATAATTTAGGATTGGTAAGTTCTATCTCACATCTAATAATTATCTTTATTCTTGATGATACTATTGGAGCACCTTGGACTGCTCTCATGGTGTTGAGAAATCTCTACGCATACATATAATAAAACCATTAATAAAGATTAACAAATTTAACCATGTAATTCATATTCCTCAAACCCTTGAACTAGCATTTTATTTGGACGATTCTTAATATACATTAGGATTGGTAAGTTCTCACATCTAATAATGTAATGACACTGTAGATGTGTAATCAATCAATGAACACTTACTACATAAGCTAATGAACTTTTATTGATTACACTTGTTCATTCAATTAAGAAGCTTGAATTTATTGTACAGTGGCTTGACTTACATTAAAAAGAAAAGTTTGCCATGGTAAATAGTGAAAGTTAGCTAATTAGGCAAGTGGGTCAGACGTACATTTGACTAAAAAGATCTCTCGATGTTCTCGCAAATGGAATCCAACTCTAGTGAAAGAAAGCAAATGTGGAAATGGAGGGTGAAAAAACAAACGACGGGGCCAAGAAAAAATTAAACTAACCACGTGATTGTCTTGAATGCTCATCAAGGAAGGGTCGTGAATGATTGATATGATTGGGACCATAAATGCATATGACCCTCCAATCACGGTGGGTAAACGCGTCCCGAATAGTGTCTGCAGAAGTGTATTGATCCCCTCGACAAATAGCAGAGTCTGCACCACCCTCACTTTATCACCCTGAGCAAATCAAAATTAGCCCAAACAACCAGAGTTACAATTTGCTGCAAGCAAATGAAAAGAGAAAGGAGCATGAGTAATTAATCGAGTATCAATGAGAAGATAAAAATGGACTCACATGATCACCACCCATCAAAGGAACAAGAAATGAAGGGATCATAACAGCAGTTCCTAATGCCAAAATGTAATGCTGGAAACCAAGAGCTATAGCTTCTCCTGCTCTCACATACAAGAGTTGAAAAAATAGAAAAGGAGATAAATTACCAAATTATATAGGTAGCAAAAAAAATTGAGCTTGAGGAAAAGAGGGAAAAAAATAATAGAAATGAGCATACCCCAAGATGGGTTGGAGTCAATACAGTACTCTAAACCTTGAAGTTGGTCCATTGGTGGGTGACTTATCTCTTCTGGTTTTGGAGCTGCCATCGCCTCTACCTATTACCTTCTTCAAAACTCTTGTTAAGCCTCTAAACTCAAATGGTTTATGCTTCTAAATGAATCAAAAAATAGACAGATACAGATACACAGAGGGAGAAAAGAGAGAGAAGTCCTCTCAAGGTCTTTGCAGGTTATCAAAACCAATGCAATTTGAAAGTGAAAGATAAAGCAGAAAAGTTTAAATAAAGAAGGAAGAAGAAAGTAAGGAGAGTGAGAGAGAAATTAATGAGAAAAAAATTGGCACTTGCCGCCCACTAAATTTGGCTTTGTGCAGAGTTTTTATCTCCCTATCGTGTCTATGCGCTTTCTTTGCTCTGCTACTACCACCTTTTCGGTTTGCTTAAGCACTAAAGTTTCCGTTAACTTTTTTATAGTTCCCAAATTGCCCTTTAAGGAACTTCCAAGCTGCATGTTACCGTTGCTTACTGCCTCCACTGTTCCTATAATAAATTTATCCCTTCTTTACAGATTTTATTACCATAAAACGAAAAAACCCAAAAATAAAAAGAGTAAAAATTTATTCCAACCTTCCTTCTTTTTTTTTTTTTTTTAATTTTAATTATGCATCAACAATGCTGATCTCTCTTTCTAATGCAAGGTTATGAATAGGTTGGTGGGTCTTCTCTTTTTCATTTTAATGCATGGACCCTGTAATAAGGTCCCTTTGTATATATTTTTTTTCCTTTATTTTATTTATTTTTTTTTATAATACAATTCTAAACTGGGTATAAGAAAAAGATTAGGGGAAAATAGAAATTAATCGATTCTAATATAGGTGGCAAATGAGACGTATTCGGATTATTTTGGAAATTGTATTTCATTTTAAATCTTTTTTTAATTAAATTACTTTACATTATAAAATGATTTTAGATTATTATGTGTAAAAACATTCAAATTCCATGTAAATTTATTTATAAATCGGATAAATAATAATTTATAAATTTTCAGTAATTTTAAATTTAAATCTTAATTTTTTTAAAAATAACTTTTATTTATTTTTTAATCAAAATTCATATTAATTTAGATCTATTTAATTTAATTATTGGGTACAATTTGACATCTTATAATAAATTGTAACTTACATGTGTAGTAATATTATATTTAATTATTATTATTAAAAATATATTATATAATTTATTTTATTATTAAATAAATATATAATTATTAATTTATTAATCATATCATTTATTTTATTAATAAAATATTTAAATAAATAATATAAATAAATTATTATTCAACAACTTAACAAGAAATACAAAAATATTGTTATAAATATTATGACTGAAAATAAAAATATATTTTACAAATTTTATTATAAATATTGTTAAAAATAAATTGCTATAGAAGCTAAAATTTTAAGTTAAATTGTTTTGAATTTTATATAATTGAAATAATTACGAAACCAACATTCCTTTTTTTTTTTTTAAGTTAAGATCAGATTAAAGAAAAATAAAGAGCGTGGTTTGGAGAAAAGAACTGAACAAGCTGAGTCGGCCCCAACGTGTGAAGGAACAGAGTACGAATCTCCAACGTCTCTTATTTCAATGAAAGACAAATGGCTTTGAAATCTGAGCTCTCTCTCTCTCTCGCTCTATCTATCTGTATATGGCTTATAAATTTTCGCTTTCTGCAATTGCAGCAACGTTCATGGTATTTAACATCTGACCTCAACTGACCTAACTTACCACCTTAAAATAAATAATAAAATAAAATAAATAAAAAGAAAAATATTTGTCTCTTCTATTTTGCTTAGAAGAAGGAAAACGATGGATCATTTCTTACTTTCTTTGGCCATTGTCATGGATAGTCGTGTTCGTGTTTCATTAGATGAAAATTGTTCTGGTTGCGATTTGCAGACAGAAATAAATTTTAAGTAAAATTAATTGAATTTTGATTTATGCTTCCAGTTTATTCTTATTCATTTATTTTCAAGAAGAATATTTAATTTAATATATAAACAATATTTTCTCTGCAAGTTTTTTTTTTTTTAAAAAAAAATCCTATTATAACAGCTATTAAAAAAATACATTTATTATCAATTAATTTTGATTTAATAATAATTAAATTTATTTTTAAAATTATAAAATTTCAAGTTTGAATATAATCAAGCCAATTGTATAAAAAATATATATATTTAATTAAATATTAAATGTTAAAAATTAATTTTATGTTAAATTTAACCAAACTTAGTTATAAAAAATTCAAAACAGTTAAATAATTAAAAAAAAAAAGGTTTGAATGACATTCAAAAAAAGGCTCTAAATATAAATTGAAAGAAAAATCATTTATTCATAAGTTGTTTAAATATTACCAGCGCTATAACATCAATAAAGTTGAGATGGCCGAGTTGGTCTAAGGCGCCAGATTAAGGTTCTGGTCCGAAAGGGCGTGGGTTCAAATCCCACTCTCAACAATTCTCTTTTCATTTTTTTGTCCTCCTTGCATAAGTAGGAAAACTAGTTAGAGCAGCAGCCATGAACACAGAGGAAGGATTCTTGAGAGAAAAAGCTGTTTGGAAGGAGAGGAGAGTAGGACCCATTAAAGTAGTTATTCTGTAGATAATGAATCATCGTATGTCGCAGGATTCCAATTAGTACATTTAAAGAAAAAGAATCAAGTCAATCAACTGTAAGAAACAACCTGCTTCATGTGCATAGCTGCTCAAAACATTCCATTTGCAAAAAGCATCATATTTCACTTTCGAGCACACAACATAAAAGTAGTGCCTTTTAGGACAATGTAATCAAATCGTCTTCTAAACCATAAGATTTCGGATTCAAGTCATAATTAGAGTAAAAAAAGCAATATCCTCTAGTGGTACAGTGGCAACCTATTTCATAGAGAATGGTACAGGATTAGGAGTTTAACGATATTCTAATATTTTACCAAGATTTTAACAATGCACAAACTGTAATCAAAATCGTATTATCATCAAACAATGGTATCTAATCATGGGATAATGCAATAGATAAGAAAAGAGAGTGGAGGTAATAATTAGTGTCCAGAGTAAAGGATAATGAAATGAGGAAGAAAAGACTGGCAAGGAATATGATAGCTAAGATACCATCCAAAAGAGAGAAGAATAATTTAAGAAGGAGACAGCATAGGGTCATGCCTCCTTTTGAATTATTTCACAAAGGTAACCCTTTCGGCTACAACTTTGGAATGGGCACGCAAAGGTTGATTTTGATTTTCCAAGGGTCCATTGTGAGTACGTATTAATGCCCAATTCAAAAGGATCACTTTTCTGTTGACGCATCTTTATAGTTGAGTGCGTGTTTCCTGCGAAATTTGGCTTTTTATTAGGACACAGGTCAAGGGAGCTCAGCTCGAGAGAGGTGGAAAAAAGGCTAGGCACCAAAAACCCACCACCAATTCAACGGAACACAATCACATCATCCACGAGGCATAAGCAAAGCGCCTAGTGGATTACAGACATCAAACAAAAATATAAATATAGAAACTTGGATACAAATGTTGTATTAAGATTTTCTGCGCAGTTCTTACAAATTGCATTTACTGTTAAGAACTACTCTCAAGCGCTGCATGAGTTAATCCAATATCCCATTAGACTCGATCCAATGCAAAAAAATTATACCAATCTGAAATTTGAGCTAAGCACATTTGTTTCAACTCATGCTGTTTGATATATTACATTGAACCTCAAGATTGAAATTACAAATTTGACTGTACCGCACAGTTGACTATTATTTTCATTCATAGACATTAGTTAAGTGAAAAAATGTGGAGCAAGGTTGCCTATTCCTTCCTCTAATAGGTGTCTAGGTGTTTCTGCCAAGAATTACAATGAACAGGCTCAAGATCTTCTCTCCAACTTCTTTTCACTGGATCTTTTTTCTTCTGCTTCTCGCCGTTTCTGCTGCCTGCAACGTAAGTGTTTAATGATATTAAAATTAATAATTTCTTTAACTGAAATCCAAATAATTTAAATAATACATCACCATCCAACTTAGCAATTCTAAATTTTCCAAACATCTCACATATCTATAAGGGATCAAGATACATCAAAACATATGTCACTAACAAATCTCCATATTGAAGAGATACCCTAAGAGATTAATAGGCAAGCAATCATTTTAAATCTTTTCTTATACATAGTACCAATTAAATGGATCCCGTTCACAAAACTTCATTGGAATTATAATGTAATAGAACCACTAACTTATCCAGAACACATTAAGGGTTTCCAGTGCAAAAGGCTTCCCACATTATGGGCACTGGGAAGAGTTAGATATCAAGAATAAATTGAAGGAAAAAAATTTTCAAACAACTCAAGGAGAGAATGATGCATGTAATAGCCCAATATACATACATGTCCAAAGCAATGGAATCAAGAGGGGAGCTAAAGATTCATAGAAAGGTGATAAATAATAATTAATACAAGAAAACTTACACAAAAGCTGTGTATCCAGCACCAACATTAGCAGCAGATAAAAGTGCTGCATGGGCTGCCACTGTGGTTAAAGAATCCTGTCCACCAGTTGGTAGAAGATTTTTTCCATCACCGTCGACCTGAAACAAATAGAAAGTTCAGAATGGTGATTCAACCAATACCAAAAGTATCTAAATGCTTGCTATGTTTGGGAAGAGAGAAAAATAAAAGAAAAATAAATGGGGGAAAATAAGAAGAGAAAATTATTTTACTTTCTTTGGAAAACAAAAGTAAGGGCAAAGGATAGTGAGTGGAAAAATAATTAAAAATTTCCCTTAGGGTTCACAGAAAGTACTGTCTCCAAATTTGGAGTAAAAGAAAAATCTATAAATTATTTTGAGAGATTAAAAGAAAAATCTATAAATAAACTTGTTATGCTTCATTGGTGAATTGTCCTACAGAATATCAAGGTTAAAGCTGTAGTTTTAAAAAACTTTCCCTCTCAGTTTCTTTGTATTGTATGAAGAGAAAGTAAACCTTATCCCATTTTGACTTCTTGTTCTGTCTACCATCCCGAACAACTGCATCAGCTGTGGTTGATGCAGAATGCAACCCACTAGGAGCAGCAACTGAAATGACAAATATGACTCAATTTAAGAATAAAACATTGATACATGCAAAATAAAAAATGCACTTGTGAAGTTAAAGTCATCAACCACATTCACAGAAGATGGTTTTTGGACCTGGAATAGGCAGGCTAAACTTTGGTGGGGCCGCAACCTGAGCAGGCTGAGTTCCTCCAGAAATAAATTCAACCTTAGGACTCTTCTTCAGCTCTTGTTCCTTCCTCTCCTTTTCACGTCTCATATCAGCTTCTGCTTTGCAAAAATAAATGTCAATGGCAATAAATTACATTTGAAAAAAAATGCAACAAGTAGACAGCATCATAGATGACTTTGAAAAAAAACCAGCAATTGCTGTGTAAAGAGAAGATTTTTATCCTATGGACCAACCCCTGTTACTTCAACTTTTTGCTTTACGCCAAAGTACTTGTGTTGGACACATATTAGAAACCTACAATTAATGAGATAATTGAGTTTGAGTACAAAACTCAAAATATGAGAAGAAAGGTATGAAAAAGTTAAATGAACCCAAACCAGGTAGGACATAAGTTTGACCAAGCAAAATATATCCAAGTAATATCAAAGCCAAGCAAAAATCTATAAAGCATGTGATTAACAGCTGGGAATTTTTTTTAAGGCTTCGTAACATATGCATTCTGGAAAAAGTCAGGCAACATGAACTAATTTCACTTCTATAATCACAACGTCAAAGAAAAAATTTTATGATTCCCGATGTCGACACAGCCCTACTATCAGAATTAGCAAAAACTGCAAGATGATAAGACCACTTTGGTAGTTTGTTCCGTTTTCAGGTAACTTTCATAACTATCCAGAATTAGAAAGTAACATAGCAAAAGAAAAATTCTAGAGTCTAGACTACTTCCATTACTCTTGACCACAAAACACAGCTCATTTCAGTTAACTGTAAAAACTTTGACCAAATCACAAAATCAAACTTACTAAAACCCACATTAGCTAAAACGAGTTACACACCCTACAGTTACATCTTTAAAATAAACGGAGGGAAAATTGCATGAGGAACTGTTGTTAACCTATTTCATCATAGAAGTCGCTTTTGTCATATCCATGAGGGTCAAATACATCTTTACTGAAGCAAGACCCAATCTGATCAATATCTTGATACCTAACTGCATGCAGCAAGAAGTCAGGGTTTCGATAATCCTTTCTATTGCGGACTTCTGCATTGAAGCTTCTGCCAACCTTCTTCAAAGCAAGAAATTTATCTATTTTCCTCTGCAAGTGACATAACAAGAAAAGGAGACAATACATCAGAGGATGTAAGACGTGCTAATTAATGACTGAATGACTATATACGCAGAAATCAGTCACATTGAACTAACAAAGCATCTTAAGTATCAGAAACCGTAGTTTACTATTGTGACCTGGCAAAATCAGTCGATCTCAAGTTTAGTTTCGAAACAAATAAAGCAAATTTCACAATTGAAGTAACACTGCATTGCTCAATCAAGGCAGTTTATGAGAATATTCATAGCAACAACTATAGAAAGACACACCACAACTACTTATGGAAACAAAGTTACCCCGAAAAGGATGTATAAAAACACCGAAGGTGGCATGCTCCTGAGAGATACCATAGATGACAAATAAAAAGGAACTTACTTGCAGCTCCTCTGGGCACTTGTCTTTTGATGGTGGGGGAAGAAATTTATCCAATGAATCATCTTCTGCAAGAACATTAGTAGTACCTTCATTTTCTACAGCTTCTGACTCAATAACAGTATTATTCATTTCAATAGGTTGTGACGTTTCTAAATGTTCTGATGTTTCATTAGGCAAGTCATCAGTAACCATTGCATCGTTAACTGAATCAGGTCCCGTCTCGTTTGATTCCCTATAATCGTTCTGATCTTCCAGCAGCTCGTCTTCTTCATGCTGTTGTTGCTGCTCTTCATGCTGTTGTTGCTGGTCATCGAGATCTTCCATATCTTCATCATCTTCATCGTTGTACATGGAGAGTAAAGCGATTCCTTCTGACTGTTTCTTCCTCGACGCCATGATTTTTGAAATTTAGGGTTAGGGTTTCCGATTTCAAGCGCCCAAAAACAAAATTTGGAGAATTCCCGTCACCCAAAAGACAAAAAAGTGCTAGAATTAGGATAACAGATCAAATCTGGGGGGAGATTTCTGAACAGAACAAGTATAAGCAGCGTTTCTGCGAATGGTCAGTTTCCCATTAGAGACTCAGTTGGTTTGAGAATTTGGATTTGGGTCATCAACGAAGCTTCAATTTTAACCCAAACTTGATAAACCATTTCAGCCCATAATACCTTAGCCCAGCGTTTCGGCCCGGCCATAAATGATCATTCAATCACAATATAACTAAACTCAAATCAATGTTTAATTAATTAATTAATTAAAACTTTTTTTTTTTGCCAGATATAGATAGAACATAGTAACTAGCAAAATTATTGATAAATAATTTTAAAATCCATTTAGTCCCTATTTAACAATAATTTTTAAGACGCTCAGTGTTTTGACCCTATTCAAAATACTACTCTCTTATTCATAATATTTAATGGTATGATATTTATATTAATGTTTAGAGATTGAAAGAATGATTAATGAATAAGTTAACTTTCTATTAAAGAAACGTTTTGACTCTGATGGTTGTCGATTCCACTAAAAATTAACTGAAATTACTAGTAATGAAATATTTTCTGAACAAATGCAATAAGTGGTAATCCAGGTCGAACCCTAAAGACTGAATTACTAAATTTTGTATACTTGTGTAATAGAAAAAAAAAAAAAAGAAAATGTGAGGAGGGTTGTAACACTCAATTAGAAAAAATCAAGTTCATAAATTAAAGAACTAAATTTTGGTATAAAATTCTCAATTTAAACAAATTTCACTTCAAGGTAATTCATATTTTAATGCATGACTTGATTATAGACAAAATAAATATAATTATCTCTTATTAAATACTTAACGTAGATTTACCAAACAGCGAAGTAAAACTCCTAACTTCCCTATACTCATCAATTTGAGCCCAACACTCTTATTGACTCTAATTATTAACTGAATTGGTATTAAGCAATCCTCATCAATTTAATAATTGCCTTAAGAATAGGAAGTAGTTAAGCTGAACAATGATTTATAAAGCATAAATCATTTAGTTCACCTTATTGTTTTCTTAGGTTATTATCGAAAATTTGGATCATAAGCAATAAAACCTAATTGCTACTCACATTCAATATTACACAACAATTACGGATTATAAAGATGAACTAGTAATTAATCACATCAAACAATTAACTAATAGACATTTTTAGTAAATCATTCAACAGATCAAAAACAATGAAATCAGGAAATAATAAATATTCAAAAAGGCATAATTTAAATTAAGAACCTGATCTCACAAATCATGCATAAAAACTATAATCCCTTGAACTGAATTTTAAAACTTAGCCGCTCATGTTCGTGGCTTACAAAATAAAAATAAAATGGAGAAATCTAAAACTATGAACATGAATGGAGGTCTTGAAGGCGTGAATGAATAATATCTGTCTCTCCTGCTACCAAAGATGATCTTTATAATAAAAAACCTAGTCCACAGATAAGAACCAAACTTGAAAAATTTTTGAAATTCAAAAAGACAGATTCTCTACTCAACAATCACGGCCAATTTTCAGCCACTTCCCTTGCGATTCTGTCTCTGACTTCTTCAGGAAAGTTGTAACCCTACTTCTTAGCTTTCCAACGAGTATTCATTTGCCCAAATCGGAGGTCTACAGCCCAATTTATGGGCCAAAAACCGAAATTAGTTCTGACAGAGTATTCAGCCCATAAATTTGACTTCATTGCCATTTTTAACCACAAAAACGATATAATTTTGTCTTCAACCCCTCATAAAAATTGTAGAGGTGGTTCTTAAAGTTCAATTAGGCCTGATTTTGCTTCATTTGGATGCCCGGAGCTCCAGATATAAAATAAATCCTAAAACTGATCGTGACACATCAAGTGTGGGCTTTTGTAATAGATCTATAGCTAATTTTGACAACTTTGGAAATTGATTTGGGCTTTGGTACTTCTTTGTCATTTGTAGTGCTCTGACTTAGCTTTTCAATAAATTAAACAGCATTGGATTTGGAGACCCACAACTTTAGAAACACCTGAAAAATCAAACAAAGGTCGAGGTAAAAAGATGTTGAAAATTCTTAAATTTAATGCCATTATTCTAAAAACTCATTAAGATCATGCCTAATTGATACGAAATGCCTAACAAACTGAATTAAGCATAAAAAAATTAAAAATACTAAAAATAATGAAAGTAAAATTAATAAATTATGTACTTATCAAACTCGCGTCAATAAATATCATTATTTTTATATTTAACAGTTAATTTAATAGCATTTTTATTTAATATTTTTACTTTAAATTATTATATAAACTAATAAAACAGCTGTATTTAATATAAAGAGCACATTTAAAAACTTGGATGGTGGTATTTTCAATTCAACC
Source organism: Hevea brasiliensis (assembly GCF_030052815.1). NCBI lineage: Eukaryota > Viridiplantae > Streptophyta > Magnoliopsida > Malpighiales > Euphorbiaceae > Hevea > Hevea brasiliensis. The sequence goes on from NC_079510.1 coordinate 47,617,639, forward strand.
AAGGAATTATAGTCGAAACTAGGAAACTGAAAGAAAAGACATTTCATCTTCCAGTAAATAAAAATGCATGTTTGAGAGCTAACTTTGGCCACATCAATCACTAATCAAAAGTAATGAATTTGAACTATAAACGTACCCAATTTTTTGGAAATCATTACACTCAATAACCCTTTTTTCTATACGAAATAGAAGAACATAACTAACAGTTTCAGATCTAGGTGCAAGTTGGTATTCCTAACATAGATTAGATACCACCAAAACATTAATTACTAATTAAATTTCCAACCTTCCAATGCAAGATTAGGCATTCATACAGAAAAAATATCTAAACTTCCAAGTTATCATTACCTTTAGCTATTTAACCAAATCTATAATCCGTTAATGAGTTTTGATACATTGTTAGGAAAGTCATAAAATTATAAGATTATGAGTTTGAATCCAAAAGAAAAGTTACATGGGGCACGGCATCATTGCAGTTTTGTATATACATGACCACCGCTATCTTCTTTCACTGTTCTCAAGATAGAGAAGGAAAGTATTCTCAGTGAAGTTTCTTTCGCTTTTGTTTCTTGAAGCTTTGATTGCATGTCTCTTAGCGTGGGGTTCCATCCAACTTTTTGATATGTCTCAACTTTAGAGGATATATTGTGCTGATGAGTAAGTCTGAGTCTGCAAAAGTAAATGGAGGGGGTCATTCGTGTTCTCTCTCTGAGAATGACTTGCTTAGGAAAAGTCTCGTAAATACTAATAATTCATATAAAAGTAGATAATGACATTTTCTAATAGCTAGGATGATCTCTTCTTTGGCTTAATAAAGTCTTTGCGTCTTCTCCCATGCAAATCTCGAATTCTGTTGCAATAGAAACTCCTTTCCTCTTTTCTTCGACTAGCAAGGATCGTTTTGTTTTATCTTGTATTAGGATGCGAGAGAATTTACAGAACACTGAAGAAAATTTATACATCGACCAAGAACTCAGATTTTCTTATAAAAGTGAACTAAAAATTAATAAATTATTTTATTTTAATAATATTGAAATATTTTCCAAAGTGGATGTCAAGCATAGACAACAAAATAAGCCAACAAAGTTTGACAACCCGTAAATGCGTTAACGTGTCAAAAATTGCACTTTGTACGATTTGCCCATTAATGAGAAAAGGAATCCAAAGACGAGCCTGATTCCTGAATTATGCTTCCAACTAAGCCATGGGCATGGCAACTCAAGCACGCAAATAAGAAAATGACATGTTCTGTTTTTTCTTTTTTTAAAAAAAGAAATTTAATTTCACAAAATAAAAACAACCAAAGCAATAAAGCAAATCATAAAGAAAAAAATTGATAAAGCTTAGAGATAATATGAAAACTAGTTGGTGATGGCAATAGATAAGACAAATAATAAGTGGGATTCTCTGGCGTATTGTTCTGCCAAGTCATCTTACCATACCCCCACATCCTTTTGTCCTTTTTTTTTTTTCCTTTCCACTTTTTCTTTTGGAATTTGGAACTTTTTTTTTCTTTATTTTTTTTTTCTATACATAACCATTCACCAGATTAACTTTTTTTTTTTTTTTTAAATAGAAAGACAACAAGATATGGTCTTCTTGCAAAATTAAATTAATTTCCAATCCCATTCACTATGCAGCGCGTGAACATTTTCCCAAAACTCAAATTGCCTGAACTCTCCCCAATTCCAACAAAAACCAGGCATTGTCCTTCCACTGCCCAGGTTTAGAAAACTTGACTCGGCTGACTCACTGAAACTCAGTTCAACTCTGGATGAATGTCCTTTAGCAAACCCAGAACTTGCTGCATGGTTGGCCTCTTTCCAGGCAATTCCGCCGTACATAAGTAACCAACACGAAGACACTCGATCATCTCACTCAATGAGTCACCGTCCACTGTTAATCTCGAGTCAAGAGCGTCTGCACCACTCCCTTCTCTCACTAGTCTTCTCACCCATCCAACACTCTCTTCGTTCCCTTGCTTACCCGTCAGTAACTCTATCAACAAAACCCCGAAACAGTATACGTCAAACTCAACCCCGCAATCTTCGCTGTCTGCTCTGATATTTTTCTTTTTCGGACAGATATTTCTGAGGCCGAAATCAGCTACTCTTGGCTCTAGGGTATCAGAGAGGAGAATGTTGGATGCGACGAGGTGGCCGTGTACAGAGCCAGCATGGTGGAGGTAAGCAAGCCCGCGAGCCACGCCGACGGCAATTCGGTGGCGCGTGAGCCAATTAGTTTTTTCTTCAGGAGAAGCGACGTGGGACCCAGATATATTCTGATGCTCCCAGGTGTCGGTGCTCCAGTCCTCCACATTGGGTTCGAGGGTAGGAAGCTCATGGAGCCAGCGGTGCAGATCTCCGTTGGCCATGAATTCGTATAGAACCAGCTTCTCTTTACCTGATATGCATATATGAATTAATCAACAAACAAAATTAAAAAAAAAAAAAATTGAAACGGTGACAGCATTTGCCTGTCACCGGGTATTAAATTTCCATGTAAGTTATTTCGTTTGGACACTAAATTTCACGTAAAGAAACCAAATGGGACCGATTCTTGTTGCTCTTTTCTTCGTAATCTAATCTAATGGGACCATTTCAGGTCGTTTATCTTTTCCTTTCTTCTTTTGGGTGATATGAAAACTCACAACAACTTAATCATTAAACAGCTTTTTATACAATGACCAACCATATTATATTTCCACAATGGAATATTGAAATCAGGTATTGAAGTCTTCTTAAATTTAAATTTCAGTGTATACACGAAAAATTAAAAATTTGAAGCCAAATATCTAATTTATCAAGGGCCACGAGAGTAGAGACAGAGAGTAAAACAAGTTCCAAAATCTATGGACGGATTCAAGGAAGTGAAGAGACACGAGACAGCAAAATCTGCAACTGTGTAATAATGACTAGTGTTAGATTTACGTGACAAGTCTATACTCTTTAGTCTCTATGCAAAGATATCTACCGAGCACGACACCGAAAATTTGAATTTAATTCCAACCCGTGAGGCCATTTAATGCTTTGCGTCTAAAAACTGCCAGGTCAAGAACGGCCCTTGAAAGCTTTTAACAAAAAATAATAATAATAAAAATAAAAACTTGCCTGCAATACAGTACCCACACAGGGGTAACAGGTTTGGGTGTTTCAGCCTCGAAAGATCTTCAAATATGGCCACCGCTTCGTCATGGTCGATGTCTCTTGCGTTCTCTAATACTTTGATTGCCACATGGACGTCTCCTGGTAGGACAGCTCGGTAAACGGGTCCACACCTGCCCTCTGAAAGTAGAGATTCTTTACCGAAGTGTGAGGTGGCTGCTATTAGGTCTTTGAAAGTCAGGTTCATCAACGGCTTGGAGGACATTATCACTGAGGCTGATGTTGGTTCTTTGATGTCTGCCACCCATGATGTGCCCGACTCCGTTTCGAAACTGAACGGCCCTGATTTCTCCATCTTGAAAGGGAATTGGACTACTGGTGTTGAGATTGCCCATTTGTTTCTGGTGGCAATCTTTCTTCTCCTGTGCATGCACAAGGCACAAATAGCAATAGATACAAGCAGAAATGCTGATACCGATGACACACAGATGATTAACGTTTTAGTCTTTGATTTTGATTTGGATTTGATTTTCCTGGCGGTGTTTTTGTTGAGTGATGAGTGTTTTGGGATGCTGTTGATGTGAGGTGGGGTTTCTTTTGATTGTGGCTTGATGGGATTGCTTGGGGTTTTTGATGGGGTTTTGGAGGCAGTGAAATTGAAACCACCTACGTGAAGAAAAGCAGATTTTCCAAATTTGTTGGTCTCGTCAGAGTGAACAATTCCAGTGAAGTTATTCAGTGAAACATTCAAGAACTCGAGGCCATCTAGTGAAGGAAAATCAGAAGGAAAAGTACCACTCATGTTGTTGTTTGAGACATCTAAAGATGTCAATGAATGAAGACCTGATATAGTTTTTATATTGCCTGAAATTTTGCAGCTTGAAATGTTAAGCGACTTTAACTTGGTCAGGTTAGTGAACCCAGAAGGCAAAGAACCAATATTATTGCGTGAAAGATCAAGAATTTGTAAATTTGCAAAACAGGAGATTTTACCCAAGTTGGTGAACCTGTTGGTTGAGAGATTCAGCACTTTGATCGAGGAAAATGAATCATTTCCCGGGTTAGGTTCAAACCCAACGCTCCCTCCAATCTTATTTTTAGCCAGATTGACTTCTTTCAAGCTCGGTATAGACCAGAACGAACCTGGAACTTGACCTTTAATTGAATTGCTGGAGAGATCAATGACTTGCAACTGTGACATGCTCTTGAGATACTTCCATGAAATGATGCCGCTCAAGTTTCTTGAGGAAAGCCTTATTTCTTGAGAACAGTTGGAATCTGCAGGTTGGAACCAAGAAGGATTGAAACCAGAAACAGACTTGAAAGCCTTAAAGAGCAGTTCTTGGTCCGTAATATTGCAGGTAGTATTAGATTCCGATTCCACAAGCACAATAAACAGCGAAAAGACAAGCAAGAACCTGCTAAACATTTCCATATTTTCTGTTGACAGTATCAACTCCCTTCACATCTATTTCCCATACTAGAAAGAAAGAAAGAAAGAAAGAAAGAAGGAACAGAGAGAGAGAGAGAGAGGATAATACACAGCTAATTCTTGCTTGGTTTTATTGGCTTGACAAAAGAGAAAAAGGTTAACCCTTTTCTCTAGTGAAGCAGTAAACAACGGCGTTAAGTATACCAGAACAACAAGTAAAAAGCGTGTTGAAATATAAAATACACAAAACCAAACAAAGACTAATCTTCTACACCGCCCGCTCATGGTAAAGGTTTTTTTTTAATTCCGCCGTCCGATTCACACCGAATTTTTTATTATCCATATCTTTCAATGGTGATTAATGTGTCCTGTGGCTTGAATTAATAAAGAAAACTCTTAATGTACTGAACGGTGACTCTTGACTCGAGAAGCCAAACAGGGTCTTAACACCAGTTGGTGATGCGGTGATTGCTGAAGAAATGTCTTCTCTTTATTTTTTTTTTTTTACGTTGTCCTATTTTATAAGTCATTTATTAACAGAAACATGGTAATTACAATTTTGAACTTCCTGCCATGTTTGGTGGCTGCTGTTCTTGATTGCACATTTTTGCTGCTCTGGCCCGAAAAGGAAAAATGGAGGGGTCCTGTTAATTTGTGGGTCTATTAGGTCCCCTTTCTTTCATGGTTCTAGCTCTGTGGCACCAACGCCATGGTTGACTTTTTCCACTGAACATCCATAAATACACATTACCTTCTCGATTAATTTGAGCGTTGTCCATGGTATGGTGGTGAAGAAATTTGTACCCTTCTTGGCCGTTGATTCTGTGCTGGGTCAACAACAAGCTTTCCCATATGTCATCTGATCAACCTACACTAGTCTGATTAGTACCTTCTGCAGGTATGAGTGGAACCCACCAGTTGTTGATGCAAGAAATTCCAGAGAAGGTAAAAGGAATGGTTGGAGACAAAAGTCTGGCGCGTATTCTCCATAATGGGCCTCTTTCACATTAAGCTTAGTCACTAATTACCATATTTCTGAGAGTTAATTCTTGCATCATATTCAACTAAGCACTAGCTGTTCCTTGCTTGGCTTGTCATTTTTACAGTTGTTCCTATACTTTTGGATTTTGATTACTTGACATCATCTGTATCATATGCACTTAATGGTGTAATTAACTAAAATCAATATTATTAGATCGAGAAATAATAAAAGATTAATGTTGGTTAAAAAAAAAACAATTAACAGAACAATAATAATAATATACCGATAAAAAGAAAAGCTGCGTGCAGTACTTTCAAAAGCTGCGGCTCTTTCCGCATTAAACACCCGCCATCCAAAATAAATCACCTAATATGCTTAATGGGTTCATCAAAAACATTTATTTTTATGGAACCTTTTGACAAAAACATGCCACGTGAACTATATAATGCAGGCCATAATGCTTGGAAGATTCAACTACAATTTTACAATCACATCATTATCGTTCCAGTAACGAGCTTGACCAAAACAGGCTTCAAGTTCTTATATCCTTTTGTCAACAATGGCTTTTTGCCGGGTGATTTAAATTTCTATCATTTACTTATGACTAAAATGTTCTGATGATGAAAATGTATTTTTTTAGTCAAATTTAGCCCATTAGCATTTCAGCTGAATCTGCTGAAATAACACATTCCAGTGGATTAGGAGCAGCTAGAAAACTTGCTCCACAGTCAAGTGTATGGATGGTTCTCACCTGCTCTGCAACATGACTTTTGGTTCATTTTCTTTGTTCTTTTCCTCTCCTTGTTATTAAAATGTTTTGGAGGTAAGTTCGATAGAAGGCATATCACCTAATCCACATAATTCCAAATCAACATTCCAAAAGGAATGACAACTAAGCTTTCAAATTATAAATAATTCTAAACTCTACCTGTTACCTAAATATTCCAGGAAGTAGCCAATATTATATGTTTTTTTTCCCATTCAATATTTAAATAGAAAAACACTTCCACCGTATTTGTATTTGAGTGAACCCTGATACTTTTTGATTCAGTGTTGCTCATCAGTGTTGCTCTATGATCATAGCGGAATTTATTTTCAGAAACACCAATGATACTCAACTCAACTCAACTAAGCCTTTATCCCAAAAATTTGGGATCGGCTATATGGATTCGCTTTTTCCACTCTGAACGATTTTGGGTTAAATCCTCAGAAACATCAATGATACCATTCTAAAAATTCTTTGAAAAAATGCTTCAATTTTTTTTTATATCCAAACATTAGGAACAAATATTAGAAGATTCAAAACCTGAAAAAATTTGTTTACTTAATAGCGTTTTTGTTCAAATGAAATTTGTACTCTAACAGAACTTCAGTTAAATACTTCAAATTAAATACTTCAACAGAACTTCAGTTAGATGGTTCAATAACAAATATTTATAGCCTGTTTGGCATTGCTTTGGCATTACTATTAAAACTGCTATTGAGAAAATCACTTTTTTAAATATATTAGTTACAGAGTATTAAAAAATAATTAAAAATTAAATTTGATCAATTTAGTCACAAGAACACTAAAATAATAAAACAGTTTTTTCCAAACTGCTTTTCTCAACAGCATCTAAAATGATATTTTTATTCAAAAAAACAGTTTCAAACTCTGAAACTCAATGCCAAACAGGGCTTTAGAAGATATGCAACTGTACAAAACTATAACTAAACTGCTATGATGCTTACTCTAGTACAGAACAACTAGTTTTGGTTATGTAAAATAACATGTCTAATATTGACAGGTATGAAGGTTAGATGATGCAAAAACAAAAATGTCAGTGAAAAAGAAAAGCAAGGAAAGAGTGAGGGAAGCAGCGTCCCACAATCAGACAATCTCTGTGATTGTTACTTGTGAGCAAAAGGTTCACCTCACATTTTTTTTTATATCAGATTTGAATAAGAAATCCTACCAAACATAGATTTTGGCTACATTCAACTCATTTGCATTGGAAATTGATATTTGTTGAGATTTGATCTGCATAAAACTTTAGCAACATTCAAATGAAGTGCCACTTATAAGTAAACACTCAAATGGATACTACTATTATCACACATTCAAAATCCAACTGCAAGCTCGACAGAGCTTAAGTAGCCTAAAATATAAAAGAGAGTTGGGAGTTCCGAAATTGAGGCCACTTCAACTCAATTGCATGTTAAAAGTCTAAAATTTAGATTCACACAACGTAAACACATGTCAACATAACAAAGCTTCCAATAGATTTGTACTGCTTCCACAGCATAATACCAAGTTCCCTCGCAACCAGAATGGTTCACTGATTGCCTAGTGCAAGGTCATGCCAAGTGTCTCCATTAACTTGTTGAGTCTCTTGATCTGAAAAAAATAGAGCGAATCCATCTGACTTTTAAATAATGAATGATTGAATTAACTGGAATGCAACATGAAAAAATTGATTGATGAAAATACAGTTGTGATCAAATCAATCATGCCATAAAAGAGTAAGAAAAGCTATTATCCTCAAAAGCTTCATTTAGTTCAAATGCATAGTTGAAATTGTGTACATGTACAACAGGCCTCTAACCTCTTACATCACAAGTGCGTATAAAATATTGTCTATCAGAAAGAACAAGTGGACAAGCACAGGGAATATATATAAAGATGGACATCCACACAAAGACGGCCTAAAATTCTCCAGAAGCAAAAGTAAGTGTGCAAAAAAATGAAGGGCATACTTGAATCTTCAGCATCATCAGTCCGAACAACCAGCACTGGCGGTAGAGGGAGATCTTCATTAAAAGAATCATAATTTGAATTTTGAAGCAACCAGTTATAAGGGGACAATAGGCATACAATGAAAGGAGAACAATACATGGACAATAATATTTAGAATTCAAAATAAGCAACGCCCTCTTGTGCATGTACTGCGAATTGCAAGCTAACAATTGCATCCCATATCCCCATATGCATAAGCATACAGAATCATTTGTGAATTACTTCATGCATATGCGAATGAAACACATTAGAAGGGGGAAGCACAAATGATACCGTCATCAGGTAAAGTGTCTCTCATCCACTCCTCGTCCACGATATCAATAAGAACACCCAGACTTAATTCTGCCATATTTGCTCAGCACTTCAATTAATTACCTTTCAACAATACACAAACAACACACAGAAGTTTAAGTAATTAGTAATAATGTAAAAACTAGCGATTCTAATATTCAGATAAAAGAGTACAATAAATGTGACCCAACACAGCGAAAGACCCAAATCAAGAGAAACGAAAAATGAAGTAGTGAAGGAGAAGAAAAACTCCGCAAACTAGTAAAGTGTTGTTGGGGAATTCTATCGAACAAGTTGAACGTGTAAGTTGGGTAACACAAAATCATTTTTCCAAACAGCAGGAAACTTCTACCTTATTCTCAAAGGAAAAGATAAACAAATAAAGGTAAATATTTTGACAAATTGTACGAATCTAATGGCAGAAGAAGAAGAAAGAAGCAAAAATACCCGGATGGTTACTTGAATTGATCAGTTGGTGACCAGCAGGGACAAGGGCAGCTGCAGGCAAATCAAAGACCCTGGAGCGTAAAAATGGGGATCAATTATGGGCTTTTCGTCAGGAAGCGCATAAATGGCCTGGTATCAGTTTTGCTCCAAGTCTTTCAAATGTGGACTTAAATCATTTGCTGAACTTTTGAGCCATATTGGGTTTGGTGGGGTTTGGCCCTTCATGTTGAGACATGAGGCCCGAGCATCCTGAAACAACTCTGATTTTCAATGGTGCTAGAGTTACAGCTGGAAAGCGTCATTTCAGAATCGAAATCGGATTGACTTAAATCGAATTAAAACTGGTCGAAACTATAATTTACTTAGATTGTGATTGAAATAGATCAGAACCGACCGGTCCATTTTCATGCTTAAATTGAATTTTTTTGTCTAAAAATAAAGAAAAATCTAAACTATTAGATTTAATCAAAATTGAATCAAACCAAATTGAACTAAAGTTAAAACCCTAATAAAAACCATGAGAAAACCTTATGGACTGATTTGGATTCAAACCATCACCAAATCGATTTCAAACTGAAATCAACCCGTGATCAGGCTTAATTAGAGTCGATCATGAATAACGTGGTTGATATATTTAAACAAGGTCTGTCAAAAAACCCATTAGTTTACATATGCGTAGTTGGGCTTTCCCGTGGAAGTTGCAATGTGCTTTTCTCTTGACATGAAAATTGCCATTACTAAACAATGGATTGGTGCATTTATTAATGCTTTAAAATACTTTTTGCAGTTAAGTAACACTTCTGTAAATTTATTTTTTAAGGCTCAATTTTAATATTAATTTATATATATATATTAATTATTTTTGAAAATTATTTTATTATTTACTGGTAACCGACCATTATCTATCAAGTTGACTTGTGACAAATAGCAATACCGTGAAGCATTGCATCACGGGATCCCTAAACGTACAAGTAACCCGCTAATTCAATTTAAAATGTTTCCTTTCACACAAAAAATTCCCTGTACGTGCGGCACACACTTTCAAGATGAAACCCAGGATCACGCAGTAGAAAAGAGAGCGAATGGCTATAAATGAAAAATGGGATTTGTCTAGGTGTTGTTGACTAGGACAGATAAGCATAAAAAAGTCAAATACAAGGTTTGAATGTGCGGCTGGAAGGTGAAGGGTTGTTTGTATGATCTGACAACTGTTCGTCTTTACCGAAAAACCGTAAAGATTCGTCAATCTCCAGAAATAGAATCGTTTGATTTTTTTTTTATTCGTTTAGTGTTAGCATTATATTTTTAAAATTTTTAAAAATAAAGTCAAAAATAAAAATAATATATATTAAAAAGCTATATTAGTATTCTAATTATTTTAACAATTAATTATATTTTTTTGGGTTTGATGATTAAAAAGGATAAATAATAAAAAAAATTATTACTATTATTATTACATTTAATAGTATAATTATTGTAAGCATCTTGTTATGATAACATAAACAGTATTTTATGGTGATGTAATAATAACAATAATAATAATAAAATTTATTTCTAGTAATTGTTGATATATAAACAGATGATTTTTCTTTGGAATGGTAAAATGGTAATAGTCACATGATAAATTGTGATTATAATGGTAATGGTAATTATAATCACATTAATATGATATAGCATGTTATAATTGGCATCATTTACCAGTAAGTTTTATTTAAACCCAAATATATATATATATATCTTTATAAATGACAGTTATATAAATTTATAATTAATTTTATTTAAAATTATTGTAAGACCTATTCAGTTTATTAAATTTCTACTAGTTGAGTGTATACACTTGATGTATACAAAAATTTTCTTTTATCAAATTAAATTCGAAATCTCTAATATGATATAAATATACTTTTTAATTTGATTATTCTTTAAATTTTAATCTATTGTTCTTTTTGAAAAAAAGGTGTGTAACGTATTACCGTTTTCTTTACCATATTTGGCCATATCAAGATTTTTTTTTTTTTTCTGAAACAAGATACCAATTAAACAATAATGTTCTAAAAAATTTAGTAGAAGTTATGAAATTATTAAGTTGAGAAAATTATTAATTAAAGATTATTAAAACCTAAACAATTTCAATCGTTTTATAGTACAGTAAATTTACTGTTCTGTTTAACATTGAATTTTAAAATTTAAAATTATTTTTTTTATATAAAAATATTATTTTAAATATTATTAAAAAAATAATTTTATAATTAAAATTAATTAAAATTAATTTTTAATTATTTTTTAATATTTTTTAATTAATATATTTAAATAAGTGATTTTCTGAACTGTCACAAGAAAAGGCCTGCATCGCCTTGCAGCCTCAAACCGGAAGCCACAAAATAAAGCACTTCATCGTGTTACCATTAGCTCTGTTTTTTCCGCCCAAAAATCAACATCGAATCAAAACTCAATTCCTTTCTCCCTCAAATCCATCCATGGCACCCAAAACCCAGACCAATACCAACAGTAACCAGACTCTTCTTCTGGGTCGATACGAGATCGGTAAACTTCTTGGCCATGGAGCCTTCGCCAAGGTCTACCATGCCCGTAATGTCAAGACCAACGAGAGCGTAGCCATCAAAGTTATTGACAAAGAGAAGATTCTTAAAGGTGGCCTTATTGCTCATATCAAGCGTGAAATCTCCATTCTTCGCCGTGTTCGCCACCCTAATATAGTTCAGCTTTTTGAGGTCATGGCTACCAAGGCCAAGATCTATTTCGTCATGGAATACGTCCGTGGCGGTGAATTGTTTAATAAGGTCGCTAAGGGAAGGTTAAAAGAGGAGGTGGCTAGGAAATATTTCCAGCAATTGATATCTGCAGTGTCATTTTGTCATGCCAGGGGCGTGTTTCATCGAGATCTCAAGCCGGAAAATCTTCTGCTTGATGAGAATGGTGACTTGAAAGTCTCTGATTTTGGCCTTAGTGCGGTCTCCGATCAGATTAGACAAGATGGTTTGTTTCATACTTTTTGCGGGACGCCGGCGTATGTTGCACCGGAAGTTCTGGCGAGAAAAGGTTACGATGCTGCGAAAGTAGACATCTGGTCTTGTGGGGTGATTTTGTTTGTGCTAATGGCTGGTTACTTACCATTTCATGACCAGAATATCATGGTCATGTACAGGAAGATCCATAAGGGTGAGTTCCGGTGTCCTAGATGGTTCTCTCCGGAGCTCATTAGACTTCTCTGGAGGCTTCTTGATACAAACCCTGAAACTCGAATTACGATGCCTGAGGTAATGGAGAATAAGTGGTTCAAAAAGGGGTTCAAGCATATCAAATTTTACATCGAGGATGATAAAGTTTTTAGTTTTGACGCTGAGGGACAGCAGGATGATGCCGGTTCATCCTCCGAGCAATCACAGTCTGAATCAGAATCTGAAATGGAAAATCGAAGAAGGGTTACTTCATTACCTAGACCTGCAAGTTTGAATGCTTTTGACATTATATCCTTTTCGCCTGGGTTTAATTTATCTGGGTTGTTTGAAGATGGTGGAGAGGGAGCAAGAATTGTTTCTGGTGCTCCTGTATCCAAGATTATATCAAAACTGGAGGAAATTGCTAAAGTTGTGAGCTTTACAGTGAGGAAAAAGGATTACAGAGTGAGTTTGGAAGGGTCTAGGGAGGGTGTCAAAGGTCCATTAACAATTGCAGCTGAAATATTTGAGCTAACGCCGAAACTAGTGGTGGTTGATGTTAAGAAGAAAGGAGGGGATAGAGGAGAGTATGAGGAGTTTTGTAGCAAGGAATTGAAACCTGGGTTGCAGAAGTTGATGCAGGAGGAATCTGAAACTGCGGCCGCGGCTTCTTCACAATTACCTAATGAATCTTTACCCAATAATTCTACATATTTACCTTCGGATACTGAATAGAGAAAGAGAAAAGAAAATGGGTATGCTTTTCTCTCTCCTTTTGCTAATTTGCTATGCTAAAGCTTTATATGATAATTATTTCTTCTTGGTTTTTCATTTTCATTGATTTGTCTGTTATTCTTCTGAGGGGATTAGCTGCTAACATATTGTATATCCTATCCTTGTATCTAGAGAGAGAGTCGATTTGATTAAAGAGAATGGAATGCACATTTCTGGTTCTCCTTGACTTGTGAGTGTTTTTGTAAATGAGGGAATGAAGTTTCCTTTCGAGCTTATGTGGTATAAATGGATTCCATATAACAATTTTTATGGAATTCCTTTACAAATTCAAACTTGAAACTTGTGGTGTGTAAAAAAGATAGTTTGCAATTTTACATCTTTAATTCTATGGAATTGATTATACTCAAGCTTGCAAATAAATACTATATTTAATAATTAATATACAAATATCGAAATTGATTTGTCAATCTATTTTGTTAATAATGAAAATGAATTTCATATTTATTTATTCCAAACACAGTTGATGACAAGTACTCATTATCAGCAATGTTACTAATGTTTCGGCAAATTATCATTTCAAACAGATACCTTACTTGAAGTTGAGTGGCAGAGAAGTATTTGCTATTATTTACTGTTTAGTAGAGACCAGATATGAATGCATATCAGTAGTCAGAGCAAGAAGATGAAAATTCTACCGGTTGTTATTAAATTTTTTGCTGGTATTTTGTTCAATATCAAAGAAAGACACATTTGGATTTGGATTGACCAGTTAAAATCGCCTAGCTGGCTGGAGTTTTTCAATTTTGTAAAAATGAAGACTGTTGATTGAAACTATGAGTTCCCACTTGGCAAAACAAATTACTAGACTAAGGCAATTGATGGGAAGGAGTTTTGGTTTGTAGCTGTTTTTCTGGAAAAAACTAATGTGTTTCTGAACCTGGACGGGTTTATCCTTAACTCCTGCATTTGCCTTCCAATAGTTTGGGGACTTGGATACGTCTACATATTTTCCCATGGTATTTGTCTTTGATTGTCCCTTAAACCTAACTAAAATTGCTAAATGATGTGTATGGATAAGGCGTGTCAGGACTGGATGGTCCAACCAGTTGTCCAGGACCAGGTTGTTATGCAAAATGGGGATCACAGACGTGAAACCATGATATGTTGCCTGGCCTTCGGTTAAAGGTGGGCAGCGAGTGAAGGATAGAACTTAACAGTTTAATGATTTGGATTTGAATAAGAGAGGGGGGAGAAATAGTCTGCACGAAGCTATTTATGGAGTCCTACAACAAAGGGAATTGAAAATTGTTTGCATAAATTCATATATGTGCCATGCCGACGTCTCTTGCAAAGAGTTGATGGTAAGGCTGGACTCATATGGGAAAGGTTGAGGAGGTTGCATTTGCACTCATCTACTTGAGTAAGGTTATGCATTTCTTTTGTCCTTGCGTCTAAACCTGCTTGAGTGGCATTATGTAAGCTTGTTGAAGATTCTTTAGATTTGCAGAAGATTTACAGCTCTGAAAATGTAGGGTATGCCTTTTTCGATATTAAAACTGTAGGAGTAGGACCACCCCGTATGAGACACTCATATAATTAAAAAAAGGTGTTTCCCAGTGCCTGTAATCACACGGGCCTATTTCCCTCCGTCTATGGGATCATGATGAAATCCTGTTTCTTAGTTCAGTGTGTCTATGGGATCATGATAACGATCACAGCTGTATTGTATGGATTTGCTGCCAATTTAAGTTTAATCTTGTCTACCCCAATAATTTAGAGTCTCCTTTTCTTTTATTATATAATAATAATATTATTATTTTTTAATTTTTGATATTAAGGTTTAGGTGGGCCTCATTCCTCAATATCATTTTCTGAAAAAAAGAAAAAATAATGGCAATCACTTATTAAAAAAAAATTGTACGGGTACTCGCAATCACCTTCTAAAAAATAAAAATAATCACAATCACTTATTAAAAAAAAAAAATTAAACAAGTAATTTATATAATCTGTCTTTAAATTTTATTTTGTAATTATTTTTATTTTTTAATTTTAATTTATTATTAAAAAATTTTTAATTTTAATTTTATTTTAAAAAATTTTACTTTTTTTACGTCAATTTATTATTAAAAAATCTCTAAATTTTAATTTTATTTCAAAAAAATTTCTTTAACATTTAATAACATATTTTCAAATTAAAAAATTACTCTAAACTATAATGTGACATCTATAAATATAATATTAATACTTTTTAATAAAAGTAATTTTTTTTTTAAAAAATAAATTGTGATGGTATTAATATTTTTATAATGAAATCTATTATAATATGAAGTTATAGAAAATTTTGTGAAAAAAATTAAAATTAAAAAAATTTTAAATAATAAATTAAAGGGATAAAACCCTAAGAAAGGAAGTTGGGAAAGCAGAATGCTCAGTTGCACCTCCAAAGCCTGATCTGTTAAGAGCTAGCGGCGGGATGTATCTTTTTTGAGTGTGCCAGTTTCCAACCGAGCCAAGGGCGATGGGGAGAACGCTTTAATATGCTTTAGGGACATTACTTAGAAGTAAAAACGGTGTATAAAAATTTAAAAAAATTTTACCGTTTTATGATCTCATTAAACCATTATTACAATAGCCAAGTCACTAAAATCAATCTACGATGGGGCCTGTACTGTGGATTAAGGAATTCACTTGCTTGTAGCTGGAGCCTAGAGTCTCAGATAAAAAAAAAAAAAAAAAGAAGCTTTAGTGCCAAGAGTCAATGGCTTTGAATTAATAGTGCCCAGAAAAGGCCGAGCAGAAAATTGGAAGCCTAATCTTATCCATTGACCTTTTTTTCCTTCCTGGGTACGGGGCCCTTGGTCCAACTACTCTTACCATATAAAAGTTTTATTGATTAAAGGTTCAGCACCAACAGAGACACAGCACCAGCCACCAATTGGCCTTTCCACCAGATGGCTTGTGTCTAATTCCCACGGCTATATCCATTTCTCTTGTTTATGGTACGTCTCATAGTTAAGCTGATTGGATTGCAAATTGTGTTAGGTTGGGTAATCTTGCTGTGGGATGTGTGTCTACTCCCGCTTCTTTATTAGCTAAATCTTCTTGTTAGGTATAGGCTGTATTCTGTTGCTTCTAATGAATAATAGTCACATTTCCTTTTTTTTTTTTTTTTAAAAAAAAGCCACCAAATGGGGCGATGGTTGGGCATTATTGAAAATTGGAAGATTAGGATCGTCTTCCTAATTTTAAATCTCAAATTTAAATTCGAATTAGAGCTAAATAAAGAAAATGGCATAAGCAGACCTCAAAGGCACTAAGGATTTGTAGAAATGGACGATTATGATTATGGCCGGTGAAACTTTCATCCATTTGCATTGAAATTGTAAGTTTCAAAGAACAAATGAAAGGGAAAAGAGAAGAACAAAAACTGAAAAGGCGAAAGTTCTGAAGCAGCAAAGTACAAACATTTACTCATTTCAGATAGAGGTAATTATAGAAAAATCATATCCAATCCAAAGAAAAGACCCAAATTAAGGGTGGCTAATAGGTTATACTTGCTGCTGCTCATTCCCTTGCCATGCCCAAACTATATCTTTAAGAGAACGTCTTAATTCCTGGTTACAGAAATTCTTATACTCCAACGTATCTCCTGATGCTTTATTCAACTCAACCACAAAAAAAGATGGTGTAACTTCAAATATTTCTGCATCTATTTCAAGTTGCCCCTTTCTTCCTTCCTTGCATCCCTGCAACTTCACTGTTCCATCTTTCTTGTTAAAATTGAAGCTCTCCATCATTGCTATCTCTTGGAATTTCGACACGATCGTTGATGCTGGTTCTTTGCTGGTGAATCTTGCCTCTAGCCGTTGATTACTATCTTTCTCAAACAAGCCTGATAAATCAAATCCTTTTGACAGGGAGATTATATTAAAGGCATTGTAATTAGTTGGTTTCACAGGGCTTCTTGCATCTTCTGCTACTTCTTTCTGTGAATTGTTTACGCCTTCTGATGGTAACGATGAGTCGAAGGCTTCATGAACATCCTTAAGCAACGTGCATCTGGCTTGACCTTGCGGTGATGGTGGGGTTTCAATCTGTTTGTAACCCTTCTTAAACCAAGAATTGCTCATTATCTTATCAATGGAGATTCTTGAGCTAGGATTGGGGTGAAGAATCCTCGAAAGAAGCTTCCGAGCCTCTGAGTTAATCCAGTTAGGGCACTTGAATTCTCCTTTGATGATCTTCCTGTAAAGTTCCATGAGATTTGGGTCATTAAATGGAAGATAGCCAGCCAAAAGAACGAACAGAACAACCCCACAAGACCATATATCAGACTTAGCCCCATCATAGCCGTTCTTGGTAATGACTTCTGGAGCAACATAAGCAGGAGTTCCACAAGCTGTATGGAGAAGCCCATCTTGCTTTCTTGAATCCCACAAAGCAGTCAATCCAAAATCAGAAATCTTCAGATTACCATTTTCATCAAGGAGGAGATTTTCAGGCTTGATATCTCGATGATAGACACCTCGGCTATGGCAAAAATCAACTGCTCCAATCAATTGTTGGAAATACTTTCTAGCAACGTCTTCCTTGAGCTTCCCCTTGGCAACCTTGCTGAAAAGCTCACCACCTGTCACGTATTCCATGGCAAAATAGATCTTGGTCTTGCTTGCCATGACCTCATAGAGCTGAACAATATTGGGATGTCTAACAAGCCTCATAACAGAGATTTCTCTCTTGATTTGATCTATCAAACCACCCCTTAGGACCTTCTCTTTATCGATAATCTTGATGGCAACATTTTGGCCAGACTGGAGATTTCGCGCATGGTATACCTTGGCGAAAGTCCCTTGTCCAAGCAATCGCCCTAGCTCATACCTGTTCATCAATATAGCACTTTTCTTCTCCATATTTCCTTCGTCCCACTACAAAATCAGAAACGATTCGATAATGGGGAAAGATCAATTGATTACTTCATCCATTATATTATTTGCTGCATTCTGCTGAATTTATTTCCCTCTCTTAGCCCATAAGAACTCGAGGAAATGGGAAGAAAGAAAGGACTATGTCACAAAGAGGAGAGAGGAACTAAACCTTTGCCTAACATGGAGGCAATAATGGAATTAAAATATAGTTGTGAAGAAAAGAAACGAGCAAAGGACTAATTAAATTAGTCTATTCTATAATCCCTTGAAGAATTACAGCTAACAGAGAACTAAATCTTATCATCAAATATAAAAATAGAAAATCTGACTCAAGTGTCTATCAAAAAGGATTAATATGGGCAACATTGTGCATATGACTCGGTGCCCATTTTAAAGTAGGAAACTCGAAGATTATGCTAATTAAAGTTAACATTCCAAAGAAACAGCATTAAAATACATTCAAACAAAAATTCATATGTATTTTTAATTATGCATGCACTTATATATGCCTATTTACGTGTAGATAAGGACAAAAGCCTTAATTAAGCATGTATAGGCAGACCTGCTTATTTAGACAGCAAATTGCTTATTAGGTAGACTTGCTTAATTTTATTGAAAGATTTTATTTAAATATTACTCTCAATTTAAGCAATTGTGTGTGTGGTAAAAATACCACATGAATAATTAAAAAAAAAAAAATCAACACTGAAAATGTATTGTTTGGTATATGCTCCTCAATCTTCTAACTTGAAAATGATCAGCATAAAAATCTGAAACACATGTACATCCACGCAGTAAAAACGAAAAAAGAAAATCAAGTATTTTTGGACCACAAGTCTTATCAATCAAGTTGAGTTCCATCCGGCTTAGCCATGTGGATGGCCTTGGGACCAAGTGACCCACACTGCCCATAATGGCCACAAATGGGCAAAATCCTTGACATGGAGAGAGAAGCAATTAACTTCATAACCAAGTTGCCGGTGGCGGAGAAAAAAGGCCCCTCCACAAGGTTTGACCCTAAATAATGCACACAGAAGGAATGGTTCTTGGCAGTGACCAGAGAGAGAGGGTTCGTGGGTTGTGTCGTCTCTTTGCACTCGAAAATATATAACTTGAATGAGTTTTGGGCCATTTATTGACAATTGCTTGTACAATTCAATTCCATCCATTCTCGATTCGTTTATTTCTTATGTTCTTGCATCTCATTATCCCTAATGAACTATCAAAATTAACATCGTTTAATGCATCTCATGATTTTAACTAATAAAATTGGATTAAGAGTAAATTATTATCAAAATTAATATTTAAAAGATAAGAAAATTGAAAATTTTGAATCATTATGTGAGTTTTATATATATAAAAAAAATTAAGACCGAAGCATTGTTAACTATTAAACCTAAACATAAAAGTATAATTATTAATTTTTTAAACTTTTAATGTAAAATCAAAGCACGTATAAGTCATGTTAGTGTTTGCCAATTGTTTGGAGTTAAATAATTATATTTTTTGTAAAGTTAAAGAAAATCAAAGAAAAAAATTTTCTTAAAAAGAATTTCACCTCTTTAAAATTTAATTTAATTAATTTTTAACTTTTTATTTACAAATTAAAAATAATTTAATTCAAAAATTAAAATTTATAAATTAAATTTCTTGATTTAAATAAAAATTAAGAAATATTAATTTCTTGATTTTTAGGTTAAATTTTTGTATTTAATCTTAAAAATTAAAAAAACTCAAGTTTTTATTTTTATTTTTATACTAAATTAAGCTTAAATTAAAAATTTAGAATCAATTTAAATTAAAAATTAAAAATAAATTAATTCAAAAATTAAAATTTATAAATTAAATTTCTTGATTTAAATAAAAATTAAGAAATGTTAATTTCTTAATTTTTAGCTTAAATTTTTGTATTTAATCTTAAAAATTAAAAAAAATTAAGTTTTTTTTTTTTAATTTTTATACTAAATTAAGCTTAAATTAAAAATTTTGAATCAATTTAAATAAAAAATTAAAAATGAATTAAATTTAACGTATCTAATAAATTAGTCAATGAAATTGAGCTTGAAAAAGAAAAGGAAAAAAAACATATAAAAGTTGTTTTCCATTACGAGGCCACTCCCGTTCCTGAAAGTAGCCAAATTTAGTCGCGGTCCCCTCTCTGTTCAAAGAAAAGAAGATAATGAAAAGCGAGGGCTGAGTTTGCATGGCTGCACTGATGCATGGTGCTGGGCTTCGGCACCTGTCACAAGCATCTGAAAATGGAAGACACGTATGTGGTTTGAGGTGGACACATTCCCCCTTATGAACTCTAAAGTTTTAGAAATGGCCGCTTTGATACTGATGCTGTTCACGTCATATCTGACTAATCACAGCATAGAGATAGAATAATTCAATTTACATCAATGATATCTATATAAAATAAAAATTATTAATTTTTTTCCCAACAAACTACAAGATTAATTGATAATTATAAATAAAATTCTCATCAGTTATTTTACTCAAAATGCTAGATATATGTTTTCTAATTAAAGTATATTTGCATGACATGAAATGAGAGAAATATTTCATAAAATCCATATAATATATACTCTTTTCATTAATCGATATATAAATGAATTAAAGTTTTTTAGAAAAATTAAAATTAATTAAAATGAAGTAATATTGATGATCAATTAATAAATAAATTTTTAATTATATAAAAAATGTGTTTGATAATATTAATAACAATATAATTATTAATAATTTTAAATTATTAGATTTTATCAAGTTTAATTATAAAAAATTAATTTTATATTTTTAATTTTTTTAGAATATTTATTGTTTAATTTCTAATATTAATAAAAAATTTTTGAATCCAAGACTATATATTCTCCCATAATTAATATATCCAGCAATATCTTTTCTGGGCCAATTAAAATATATCTAAAAATTGCAAAGAAATTTAAAATTACACACACATACACTCGAAGATTTGAGTTGCCTTTATAGTAAAATTTTCCCCTCTCAAACCACTACTCTCTCTCTCTCCCTAAACAAAAAAGGCACTAGTTCTAATTTAGTCCTTGAGGGAGGTCCGGCCAATTGGCTGTCGACCCTCCCCTATCTTTTCTTTAGTTAAAGCTCCTTTAATAGTATTTTAGCTGTTTTTTCTTTTTTCTTTAGTCTCCATTATTGGAATTTTAGGATGGGGTTTTTGTTGGTGTTTAGGAACGCTGCTCTGCATGATGCAGTATTCCATGTGCTTCACTATGAAGCTTTAAAGAGCAGATTGTCGGCTGGCAGTCGGTTTGGTTTGTCTTTTCATCATGACGAGTATGAAAGACCTATGTTTGCCAAGTCTATTCCTGATTCATCCGGCACTGGTCCTAGTCCCTGCTATTTCCTAGTTTTATTGCAAATCTCCTTCATTTTCCTTTGAGATCGAAAGCATAGGAGAATTATGAAATGTGTGGGGTACTTAAGCACTCCCCGTAATATTGTTTCCCTTTTCTCATGCTTGCTTGAGTTCTGCAGATCTCCTTTGGTGGTAGCAGTAAGTTGTTGATGAAGAGGAGATGAAGTCGGCTGAGGATGATGATGGAATCGAGTCATACTCGATTAAGTCCTCGAGTTTCATATCTTTTAAGGTTTAGACTTGGGTTGGAGTTTTGTAATACTATAATCTCTTGTGAGTTTAGGCCACTCTTATTTCATCTAATTAAATATATTTTTAGATAAAAAAAATATGTACATATATACACATATATATAGAGTTGATTTAAAAAATTTAATAAAAAACTATATATATATATATATATATATATATATATATATATGATCCTAAATTAGTTTCTTCTACCGTGCATAAGATCCCTTCTTTTTACCCCACTCGTGCATGCAGAGATGAAGCCTCTTGCCAGTAGCTAGATAATCCACTGCTTGAACAGGAGTTAAAATGCTAACCAGCTCCTTAAGCATGCTTAGCCTCAAATTATCAACCTCCTACAGGATACGCATCATAGCCTCATTGTGATCTTGAAGTGCAAGCTCCACCTCCTCATTGAGCTCACTAGCCAGGCCCTGGCCCTTGATGATAACAGAGATGGGCTCATCAGCTATGTCCTCTTGAAAACTCGCCAACTGGGCTGTCAATTTCTCTTCTTGCTTTATAGTTTTGGAATGCAAATTATTCACCATATTAAGCTATTTCGACGAAAAGTCACCAAGATTCCTTGTCCTTAAACCTTGAAGGTATTATGCTAGATGGGACTCGAACGTTGACCCACATAGTGCATATATGAGTCTGATAAAAATGGAGGGCCTGCAACTAGCCAACTTGTCACAACCCAATTTCTGAGCTAGACCAACATTAGAACTTGGGCCGGTATAAAACCCTCGAAGCCCGTAGTAAGTCTTACTATTTTCAAACCCATAACTAGGGCCAAAATTAAGCCCCAATATGCAAATAAAATAAAATAAAATAAAATATTATATTTTTATTTGGGCCAATCCAACCGGATAACTATTAGAAACTAAAGTGAGTGGAGCTCAGCTCAACTCTGATTCCATCATATACAAATTATTTAATATCATAATAAATTTTCATTAATTAGTACTATAAATACATAACCCAATGTCACAGCGGAGTTTTAGTTATTAAATAAATAAATAGATACAAGAAACTGTTAAGGTTGGATACAGGTTGAACTCGAAGAAATAAACTCGCTCTTCTTGCAACTTGGGAAAAATATTTGAACAAGAATGAGTATTCGACTCAGAGAGTTTAGATATTGATTATAAGTGCAATTTCTATAACTATCTAAAACTAGTGTAATTCTACCATGAAACGTACATCCATCACATATAACAACTAATTCACTCAATATTCGCACGAAAAGTTAATTTGGAGCTACTCATACACCCAATGTATCACATCAATATGTATATGCATGGGAGTTGATCCCCCTATACAGCTCTCTTAATCCAATACCTGCCAGCAATGTCCACTCAAGCCGGATGTTCGCTTAATAATCCAAATGCGGAGGTCAGTGAAATCAACTCAAAGCTGTACTCATCCTGACTTTTCCATATATAAGAATCGGGTCCCAGCAAGTTAAGCTCCAGTCATGACTACCCGTACTACTTATATCCATATTCACACCATACTCACATCAACACACACACACAGAGCACTAAATTATTTGTCACAACCCAACCTATGGGCCGGACCAGCACTAGGAGCTAGGCCAGCCTAAAGCCCCCGAGGCCCGTAATAAGCCTACCTATTCCTCAACCCAACTTTAAGGCCCATTTGGGGCCAATTTCAAGAATTCAACCGGACAGAGTCCGGCCATAAAATGGATCTTTTAACGGGAAGTTTTTGACTCACCCGACCTATAAACACAATATATAATCAATTAGGGAGCTCAGCTCACCCTCCACATACTCATAATAACATAACGTCAAATAGGAGCTCAGCTCCCTCATCCAGTCCAACATACATGCATATAATAAGTTTACAGGTCTAACATGGTAAATTATATTACAGACCCAAATCAAATAAATATTTCTAATACATACGAAAATTCTAGGAGTTAACAGAATTATACAAAAATTATAGACATTAATAGACGACCTGCGAAGAAGAAAAGCAGGTTAACCATAACAATAATCCTCCTGTAGCCTGGAAAAATAATGAACAGGAGTGAGCGTTCGACTCAGAGAGTAAAATATCAATTTTAACCATAATCTCTATAGCTATCTAAAACTAATGCACTCTATGAAGTGAAATGCAACACCGTCATAAATTTCATACAAATTACTTCAAAAAGGCAATTTGGAGCACTCACGCACTCGAGAGTATCGAACAATACATATATGGGAGCTGATCCCCTATACAGCCCTCTTAATCCAACCTCTGCCAGCAAAGATCTCAAGCCTGACTTTCGCTTAATAAACCAAATACAGGGTCCCAGCGAAGAACTCAAGTCGTGTTTACCCCGAAGGACCGAGTCCTAGCAAAGATCTCAAGCCTTATCTACCCGTCTTGTCCATATCCTACACTATATGCTAACACACGCCAACGCATACACACTACTCCAAATTACCACAAACAACATCCATGGCACTTCAAAATTTATAAATGCAATGTAAAACGTGCCTAGTGTTTAACTACATAGATACATACATATAAGTGATGCATGGGCATGCTTGAACATATAATAATATCGAAATTACAATTAAAATTAATATTTTACTCACAAACTCAACCGAAGTCACTATGACGGCTGGGCGGAGGAGGAAGGCTGTCTCGGCTCACCTGACAATTTTTATTACAATTATTTAGTATATTTGACTCAATACAAGCTAAGAAAAAGACTAAAAATGTCCTAAGTCGTGCCGAAAATCTGGCAGAGTCTCCCCTATACCTAGGACCTACCCAACCTGTAAAAGGGCTTAAAACGCACTTCTATATCCACAAACTATACACCCACAGCTCAATTATATCACACAGCCCCTCCTGGGCTCATCCAAACAGTCATCAATCACAATATGTAAAATTACAGTTTAGTCCTCGTAATTTAACCCTTTTTGCAAAAACTATCCAAATGAGTTCTAAAAATTCTAAAAATTTGCCCCGCGGTCCTTAGCATCATTACTAAGCTAATACAAAAGGAATTATAATTTTCTGAGCTATCACGAATATTTTATGAATTTTTAATCTAATTTAAGCACTAGAAAATTATGAAAAAGTAAGGTTCGGGTTTACCGATGCCAATTCTGACTCCGGAGACCCGCTTGGGATGTCTAACAACGGTGGGGTAGTCAAAATCTAGACCCAATTCTAAGACTTTTTCGGTAGCCTATCTGTCTGGCCAGAAATTCACAAACCCGGGCAACCGTCAAATTTTCGGGAATTGAATGTACCTACACGAAGCCCACAACATGAGGGTTAGTACATAATTTTTATGGAATTTTCTAAGCTCATTTAGTACTCGAAAAAACACTACGAAGTCATGGGACCCATCGAAAAACGGTGTCGAAAAATTTTGAAATTTATATTGTCACAAAGCTCTCGACGAGTAGAGCGCTCTGGTACTCTCTGTTTTCTTGTGGGATTCACGATTTGCGAGAAATCTAGCCCAAAAGTCAAAATGAGCTAAAACTTTCCGAACAAAAATTGGGCAAACCGCTTGATAGATTTTGATGTTCTTGATGTCTATGGAAAGCTCTCGAGGTGTAAATGAGTTTAGACACAAGACCTGGCCCAAACAGTGGTCAGATCAGTCAGATTTTGGCCGGGAAGCCAAAACGACGCGTGTGCATAGGTGTGTTTTCGCGCGCATTTTTCGGCCTCCTGGGACATCGGCCGGCCGTGAGGAGGCACTGGGGAGGCGTTCCGGCGAAGTGGGGAGGGCTGGGTGGCAGCGGCACAGCCTAGGGAGGAGGGAGGAGAGAGAAAACGAGAGAGAGAGAGAGAGAGAGAGAGAGAGAGAGAGAGAGACGGGAACGTGTAGGGAAGGAAAGAAAAGAAGAAGAAGGCCGATCCGATTCGACCTGTCCAATGCAAGATATAAAATTTTGAATTTTTTACTCTGCCTTGGGATCGAAAACGAGGCCCAAAAATTCCGAAAAAAATTCTAGAAAACTCAGAAAAATTTATAGAGTCTAAACGTATTTTTAGTTTTGCCACGTGGTCTTTAAATTAATTTTTAAAAATCATCAAATTTATATTTTCGAAAAATCGAACCTAATTTCTAAAATCCAAAAAATTTCAAATAATTTTCTAAAATTTAAATAAAATAAAATATTAATATTTTTTCAAAAAATAATAATTTAAAAATTAGGGGTGTTACATTCTTTCCCCCTTACAGAAAATTCGTTCTCGAATTTTACACAAGGCAGAATAAAGTACAGAATTACACATTGAATAAATAAGGGTATTTGCTATGCAAGTCCCGCTCTGATTCCTAGGTGCACTCTTCTACTGACTGGATCCTCCACAAAACCTTAACCATAGGGATCTGTTTTGATCTTAGCTGCCTCACTTGGTAGTCCACTATGGCTACAGGTTGCTCCTTAAACGTCAGGTTTTCTTTTAGCTCTACTACATCCGACTGTAGTACATGAGAAGGATCAGGTATGTATTTTCTGAGCATGGAGATGTGAAATACAGGATGAACATGAGAAAGGTTGGGTGGTAACTCCAACCGGTAGGCAACTGCTCCAACTCTATCAGTAAACTCAAAAGATCCAATATATCGAGGTGCCAACTTGCCCTTCTTTCCAAATCTCATGACTCCCTTCATCGGAAAAACCTTCAGGAATACGTAGTCGCCTACTGCAAACTTTACATCCCTCGATCTGGGGTCTGCATAACTCTTCTGCCTACTGAAAGCTGTTTTCAATAGTTTCCTGATTAAAGAAACTATCTCTGAAGTGTACTGCACTAGGTCTACATCATGTACCTTTGCTTCTCCCATTTCGGTCCAACACAAAGGAGACCTACACTTTCTGCCATATAGTGCCTCATAGGGTGTCATCCCTATGCTGGAATGATAATTGTTGTTATAGGCAAACTCCACCAAAGGTAGCTGATGATTGACCTCCAAAATCTAAAATACTCATGAGAAGCATGTCTTCCAGTGTTTGGATTGTCCTTTCAGACTGTCTGTCTATTTGAGGGTGGAAAGCGGTACTAAAGTTCAACTGCATGCCAAGTGCCTCCTATAACTTTCTCCAAAATCGAGAAGTGAACTGGGGCCCTCTGTTAGATATTATGGAAGTAGAAACTCTATGCAATCTGACTATTTCTCGAATATAGAGCCGGGCGTACTATGCAACAGAATATATGGTCTTCACAGGCAGGAAATGAGCTGATTTAGTCAGACGGTCTACAATTACCCATATCGAATCATATCCCCGCGTGGTACGAGGCAACCCAATCACAAAATACATAGTAATCATTTCCCACTTCCATTCTGGGATAAGGAGCTCTTACAGCTTCCCTAATGGCCTCTGGTGTTCAAACTTCACCTTCTGACAAGTAAAGCACTTGGATACAAAATCTGCTACGTGTCTCTTCATGCCATTCCACTAGTAACTATCTTTCACATCATGGTACATCTTGGTGGAGCCTGGGTGGACATTGTACAGTGTATAGTGTGCCTCTTGCATGATTTCATTTATGAGATTGTCCATGTCGGGCACACATATCCTGGAACCTTGCATAAGGGCGCTATCATTGGCAAATCCAAACTCACCACCTTTATCCTGCTGCACTCTTTCTATGATCTTCATCATTTGTTGATCTCTGTGCTGGGAAACTCTGACTCTATCTCGCAGGTCTGGTCTTACTGAAAAATGAGCCAACAATACCCCCTCATCTGAAAGATCTAAGATCAGACCTTGATCCATCAACTCATGTACTTCCTGAATCAACAGTCTCTTCTTCGCTGATATGTGCGCCAAGCTGCCAGAAGATTTTCTGCTCAAAGCATCTGCTACTACATTGGCCTTCCCAGGGTGGTACTAGATGATACAGTCATAGTCCTTCAAAAGCTCCATCCATCTCCTCTGTCTCAAATTTAAATTCCTCTGTTGGAAGATATACTTCAAACTCTTGTAGTTGGTGTATATCTCGCACACTTCACCATACAGGTAGTGTCTCCAAATCTTTAGTGCAAAGACTACAGTCGCCATTTCCAAATCATGGGTGGGGTAGTTCTACTCCTGCCTCTTTAGCTGCTTTGAAGCATAAGCCACTACCTTTCCATTCTGCATCAAAACACACCCTAAGCCAACTCTGGAGGCATCACAGTACACGGTATATCCTTCACCACTCATCGGTAATATCAACACAGGGGTGGTGGTTAGACATTTCTTAAACTTTTGGAAACTCTCCTCACAATCATCTGTCCAAATGAATGGAACATTCTTCCAAGTTAACTTAGTTAAGGGAGCTGATATCCTTGAAAAATCCTGCACAAAACGCCTATAGTAGCCAACTAAGCCCAGAAAATTTCGCACCTCAGTGACTGTTGTAGGCCTAAACCAATCAGTTACAGCCTCAATTTTCTTGGGATCCACTTGAATGCCTTCACTAGAAACCACGTGTCCCAAGAATGAGATGCTTTCTAGCCAAAATTTACATTTTGAAAATTTGGCATATAGCTGGTGCTCTCTCAAAGTTTGCAACACCATCCTCAAGTGCCACACGTGTTCTTCCTCGGTCTGAGAGTATACCAAAATGTCATCTATGAATACGATGACAAAACGGTCCAGGAATGGCCTGAACACCTTATTCATCAAGTCCATGAAGGCTACTGGTTCATTAGTGAGTCCAAAAGATATCACCAAGAACTCATAATGACCATATCTTGTCCTGAATTCTGTTTTGGACATGAGCACATTTGTCACGACCCAACCTATGGGCCGGACCGGCACTAGGACCTGGGCCAGCCTAAAGCCCCCGAGGCCCGTAGTAAGCCTAACTATTCCTCAACCCAACTCTAAGGACCATTTGGGCCCAATTTCAAGAATTCAATCGGACAGAGTCCGACCATAAAATGGACCTTTTAACGGGGAGTTTTTGACTCATCCAACCTGTAAACACAATATATAATCAATTGGAGAGCTCAGCTCACCCTCCACATACTCATAATAACATAACGTCAAATGGGAGCTCAACTCCCTCATCCAGTCCAACATACATGCATATAATAAGTTTACAGGTCCAACATGGTAAATTATATTACAGACCCAAATCAAATAAATATTTCTAACACATGCAGAAATTCTAGGAGTTAATAGAATTACACAAATATTACAGATATTAATAAACGACCTGCGAAAAAGAAAAGCAGGTTAACCATAACAATAATCCTCCTGTAGCCTGGAAAAATAATGAACTGGAGTGAGCATTCGACTCAGAGAGTAAAATATCAATTTTAACTATAATCTCTATAGCTATCTAAAACTAATGCATCCTATGAAGTGAAATGCAACACCGTCATAAATTTCATACAAATCACTTCAAAAAGGCAATTTGGAGCACTCACACACCTGAGAGTGTCTAACAATACATATATGGGAGCTGATCCCCTATATAGCCTTCTTAATCCAACCTCTGCCAGGGAAGATCTCAAGTTGGACTTTCACTTAATAAATCAAATACGGGGTCCTAGCGAAGAAATCAAGTCGTGTCTACCCCGAAGGACCGGGTCCCAGCGAAGATCTCAAGTCGTGTCTACTCATCTTGTCCATATCCAACACTATACCACACACACGCCAACGCACATACATTGCTCCAAATTACCACAAACAACATTCATGTCACTTCAACATTTATAAATGTAGTGTAAAACGTGCCTAGTGTTTAACTACATAGATACATACATATAAGTGATACATGAGCATGCTTGAACATATAATAATATCGAAATTACAATTAAAATTAATATTTTACTCACAGACTCAACCGAAGTCACTATAGTGGCTGGGTGGAGGAGGAAGCCTGTCCCGGCTCACCTGACAATTTTTATTACAATTATTTAGTACATTTGCCTAAATACAAGCTAAGAAAAAGACTAAAAATGTCCTAAGTCATGCCGAAAATTCGGCAGAGTCTCCTTTATACCTGGAACCTACCCAACCTGCAAAAAGGCTTAAAATGCACTTTTATATCCATATACTATACACCCACAATTCAATCACATCAAACAACCCCTCCTCGGCCCATCCAAACAGTCATCAATCACAATATATAAAATTACAGTTTAGTCCTCATAATTTAACCCTTTTTGCAAAAACTACCCAAATGAGTTCTAAAAATTCTAAAACTTTGTCCCGCGGTCCTTAGCATCATTACTAAGCTAATGCAAAAGGAATTATAATTTTCTGAGTTACCAAGAATATTTTATAAATTTTTAATCTAATTCAAGCACTAGAAAATTATGAAAAAGTAAGGTTCAGGTTTACCTATGCCGATTACGACTCTGGGGATGCGCTCAGGATGTTTGACAACGATGGGGTAGCCAAAATCTCGACCCAATTCCAAGACTTTTTCGGTAGCCTATCCGTCTGGCTAGAAATTCATATACCTGGGCAACAGTCGAATTTCTGTGAATTGAAGGTACCTACACGAAGCCCACAACATGGGGGTTAGTACATAATGTTTACGAAATTTTCTAAGCTATTTAGTGCTCGAAAAAATACTACGAAGTTTCGTGGGACCCACCGAAAAATAGTATCGAAAAATTTTGAAATTTATATTACCGCGAAGCTCTCGATGAGTGGAGGGCTCTGGTACTCTTGGTTTTCTCGTGGGAATCACGATTTGCGAGAAATCTAGCCCAAAAATCAAAATGGGCTAAAACTTTCTAGACAAAAATTGAGCAAACCGCTTGATGGATTTTGGTGTTCTTGGTGTCTATGAAAACCTCTCGTAGTGTAGATAAGTTTAAACACAAGACCCGGCTCAAATAGTGGCCGGATCGATCAGATTTTGGCCGGAAAACCGAAACGGCGCGCCTACGCAAGTGGGTTTTCACGGGCATTTTTCGGCTGCCTGGGACGTAGGCTGGCAGTGGGGAGGCACTGGGGCTGCGCACCGGCAAGGTGGGGAGGGCTGGGTGGCGGCGGCTCGGCCTTGGGAGGAGGGAGGAGAGAGAAAGCGGGAGAGAGAGAGAGAGAGACGGGAACGCGCGAGGAAGAGAAGAAAAGAAAAAGAAGGCCGGTCCGATTCGACGGGTCCGATCCAATCAAATTCGATTCGGTCGGTCCAATTCAAGATATAAAATTTTGAATTTTTTTACTCTGCCTTGAGACCAAAAACGAGGCCCAAAAATTCTGAAAAAATTCTAGAAAACTCAGAAAAATTTATAGAGTCCAAATATATTTTTAGTTTTGCCACGTGGTCTTTAAATTAATTTTTAAAAATCATCAAATTTTTATATTTTTGGAAAATCGAACTGAATTTCTAAAATTTGAAAAATTTCAAATAATTTTCTAAATTTTAAATAAAATAAAATATTAATATTTTTTCATAAAATAATAATTTAAAAATTAGGGGTGTTACAATTATTCTCAGGGCAATAATCACAAAATAAATAACAATAATTAAATATGTAGCAATCAAAATGTTCCTAATATATTAGCTATGCATGTGAATAATTAAATATTTATAAAATGCATGAGCATGCTAGATATATAATTAATATTGAAATTGCAAAAATAATCAATATCCAACTCACAGATTGGCCCATCCGATTGCAGCCGGTTCAGCTAAAAAGAGAAAACGGCCGGTAATCACCTAAACATGCACACTGACCTTTATCAAAAGACTGATAAAATATACATCATTAATTCAAACTATAGAATTAAAATAAATCCTAAGGTCTTATCAAAATTTTGGCAGAGTCTCCCTTATAATTGGACCTAACATTCTGTAAAAAAAAATGAATCAACAATAACACAGAGGGCCTTAGGCCCACAACAATAATTAAAATACCCATCCAGGGCCTAGAAAAATCTTAATCTAGGTCCAATCCTCCAAATTTCAGCTCGGGTCCCTAATTCTTCTACAGTCAAAATATTTATTTTCAGCACTTCAAAAATTATGAAAATATTCCTGAAGATTCTCTACATCGTCCTTGTATTAATTAAAATTATTTTACTAAATTTTTCTAAGCCAAAAATATTTTACCGATTTAACCAGCTAGTTTAAACAAGGAACAAACTACATAGTTTGAGTTAGGGATTATCTTTACAAATTCTGCTATCTGGAACACGTCTAGTGTAACGATCAGGCTCCAACCACTAGAGGAATTGTCCGCTTTGGCTATAAGTCTCACGGTTTTGTCCCATAGATGGAATGGAGAACTTCCTAGGAGGTCACTCATCTTAGGATTTCTCTCAAGCAAGCACGCTTAACCCTGGAGTTCTTCCAACTCTCCAGGCCATTCCACCAAAAGGCGCCTTTAGTGATTAGTTCCCCCATTTTATATATCATTACTTTTTGAACCTAAGACCATCTCCGTGCTTTACCGATGTGGGATTTGCATAAGGGACCTTTCTCCCCCCCTTTCGGGACTCAGCGTCCTCGCTGAGGTTTGCCCCACCATTGCCCAAGAAGACACTCAAGCGGCTCTGATACCAATTGTAACGACTCAGCCTAGTATTGTTCACTTTGGCTCAGCCCATACTAGGCCTCACAGATTTATCCCTTGGGCTTTTCCACCCAAAAGCGCCCTAATCAGTGTTCCAAGACTACCCAATTTAAGTCCAGGATCTCTCCCCTTAGGCAAATCCCACATCGACAAATCACGGGAAAGATTCTAGACTTTAATTGGGTAGTCTTGGAACACTGGTTAGTAAGCTTTTGGGTGTAAAAGCCCAAAAGATAAATTCGTGAGGCCTAGTATGGGCTGGGCCAAAGCGGACAATACTAGCCAGTAGGCTAGGCCGTTACAATTGGTATTAGAGCCGCTCACGTGTCTTCTTGGGGGATGGTGGGACAAACCTCAATGAGGATGCTGAGTCCCGAAAGGGGGGAAGAAAGGTTCCTTAGGCAAATCCCACATCGGCAAAGCACAGGAGAGATCCTGGACTTAAATTAGGTGGTCTTGGAACACTGGTCAGCGCATTTTTTTAGTGTAAAAGCCTAAGAGATAAATCCGTGAGGCCTAGTATGAGCTGGGCCAAAGCAAATAATACTAGCCAGTGGGCCTGGCCGTTGCATCTAGAACATCTGAAAATGCTGGAAATGACTGTAAACATGACTCCTTCCTAGGACACTTAGCCGAACACCTAGATTGAGATGGAAACTCGGTCTTAAGTGTCGGTGAGGTATCACCGATCCGATTGCACCTAAAGAAAACTAAAAAATTATTAATAATTATCATATAACTATATTTAATTTTTAGGCATCAAAAAAGTCAAAAATTTTATCAAGCGATCTGGACCGTCCGATGATTACTTTTTTCAAACTATGTCCGATTGGAGCTGGGTCAGTCCCATCTCAAAGGTTTCATCGCTTTGAGTCCATCGATGCTCTCGGATCATCAATCCAACAGTTAAATCGTCCTAGATCTGAATGGAAAGCTTGAAAAAACTAGAATTTCTCTCCTTTATAACTTTTTCCTCTGACTACCATTTGCTGCAAAGTTGGTATCAAAAGAAAGCTCTCGGAATAAGCTTTTCAACACCACCAAGAACACCCCCATTCATCGCTGAAAGCCGTCGAAATTGTGCCTAGAAGAACGCTGCTGTGCGCGTGCATTAAGACCCAAATTGCCGCCGTTCGTAGCTGTTATGGTCCCCCCACGGTCGTCGATGAGTGCTGGGCAGGTGAAGGTGACAGGCCGACATTGCCCCTAACCAGTCTCTGGGAAAGAAAAGAAAGAAAGGGTGAGAGAAGAGAGAGAGGGGGGGGGGGGGGGGGGGTCTGCTACCTTTTTGGAAAATTCTAGTTTTTTTTTAACTTTTAATTACTCTCCCAGTCCCTGAACTTTTTAGGTGTATTCAAGTAGGTCCAAAATGTTTAACACATTCAAACTAAACTTTAATAATACTTCTAATAATAATTTTTAATAATTGTAAAAATATTGAAACACTAAAATTAAATCAATAAGATAATATATTTTATTAAAATAATATTTTCAATTTAAGAAAATAGAATCTAAAAAAAAAATTAGGTTATTACACAACTGGAGCAAGGAATTCTCCAAGGAAGAGTTCCAGGTGGGTGCAAAATAGGCAGAGACATCATTGTGGGCAAGTTGGGTTTGCCTGTCAATGTAGACTTGAAAGTGTTCTATGTTTTTCTCTGCAAGTTGGCTGAGTGAACTCTCAAGTTTGTCACTTAAAGTGAGGACTTGGAGAAGTTTTGCAAGGTCTACTTCTTGGAGTTTCATCCAATCTAGGAAGCATTTTTCTGAATTGTTTTGGTCATTATTGCTTGCCATTTAGGAACTAGTACATCTTCAAGTTTTTACTCAGAAAAGCATTTTGGTGTTTAAGTAGGTGTAGCTCAAGGGAAATAACAAAACTTGCATATTAGACCAAATTAGAAAATGAATAAGGTTTAATTTGCCCTTTGTACTTGTTGGGGAGGTTCAATTTAGCCCATTTTTAACTTTTGGTCCAATTTAATCCATAAGTTTTGATTTATGCTCAAATTAGTCCAATTAAAAAAAATGTGCAATTATTTAATTGTTTAATTATTTTTTTAAATATTAAAATATTATTTTTATATTATATAATTAATTAATAAAAATAAAAATATTATTTTTATTTTCAATATTATTAATTGGAATAGTAATAATTTTTAATTTTAATTAATTATAAGAAAATATAAAATATTAATTAAAATTAAAAATTATTACTATTCCAATTAATAATATTTAATAATAAAAATAATATTTTTATTTAATTAATTATACAATATAAAAAATAATATTTAATATTAAAAAAATAATTAAATATTAAATAAATTATTTGATATATAAACAAATTAATTAATTATACAATATAAAAATAATATTTTAATATTAACAAAAGTCATTTTTTAATATTATTTAAACAAAATAATTAAATATTTTAAAAATGATATTAAAATATTATTTTTATATTGTATAATTTGTATAAATAAAATATTAAATAAATTATTTTTATATTATATTTTAATATAAAAAATGATATTTTTATTAATTTGACTAATTTAAGTATAAATCAAAACTTATTAGTTAAATTGGACTAAAAGTTAAAAATGGACTAAATTGAACCTCTCCAATAAATACATGAAGCAAATTGAACCTTATTCCAATTAGTAAAGCCATAAGCTAGGACAGAAGAGATCCAAGTGGGTTTTGATTTATTTGGTACTTGCTTTTAATTTGCATATTCTCGAATATTATGCACCACAAAAGCGTGTAAAATATAAATAAATAACAAATAAATAAAGTAAATATACAAAATACTAATATTTACCTTCTCCACATAGAGCTATATCTATGGATATATTATCTTACACTATCAATAATAATAAATTATTAATTAAAAGCTCAAAATTATACTACCCATAAACCCAATCACACCTAAGGGAACCCACACTACATAACTGCTCATAGTAAATACATTAGTTAGTCATCTCAGTATACTCTAGACATAACTCAATATATTCACTACTTTAACCATTACACCAAAGGGTGTCTTTAACTAAGTGAGCAAGAGTCTTCTCGTTAATGGATAAGAATTCATTTCTCTTGAATTCTATACCATTTCTCTACATTAAACCGAAGACTCTTTCCCTCCATGGGATTGCAAAGGGTAGAGCCCCTCATCAATAGGATACTCAGCCATTAGCAAAAGCCCCTCTTTGCAATGGGTGACAGCCTTACTTAATTAGTTGAAAGTCAAATAACTTTTTTTACCATTCTCCCCTATTTATAGTGTTAATTCTTTCATTTTTAATCAGAGTAGTAGTTTCACTTAATTTAAGAATAACAATAAAATAAGAGTTCTTTAACTCAAATTAAAAAAATGACTCTTTCTAAATCCACTAAAATTTTGCGTCATTATTCTAACATTGAAGCATAAACCGACAAACTTTCTAGTCCCACTAGCCCTCTAAAATTGTAATTTTGCTCTTGATTTAAACTTCCAAGAGTTTGGACTAGATTTATACTTCCAAGTTCTGTTTTGGATTTTCCCTTACACTTCAAGTTCCGATAAAAGAAACACTAAAGTTGCTCAAGTTCCAATAAGAAATCTTTTTGCAGGCGCAACTTCGAATAAAGTTGCTTTAGTTTCGGTTGAAGAGTAGTTAATCTTTTTGATTTACCAATAATGACTTCATCCGTGGGCAGAGGAATTAGGGATATTCCCACGATCAGCTGTAACATAGTAGTTCGCCTCTGAATCAATTGTCCATGATTTTTCTGGTGTTGTGGTCGTTAGGGTGACATTGGTGATAGGCTTTGGATGATTGGGATGGTAATTGCAGCGGTAATTCTGAAGTGGTGAGGGGCATTGGCGCGCCTTATGGCCATTGCCATTGCAATTGTGGCATGCAATATTTGACTCAGATTGATACGAGGAGAATGAACTATTTCGGCCTCTGCCACATCCCCCACGGGTGGAACGTGAATTAGTGGCTCCATTAGAATTGTTGACATGAGACTTTGTTCTTTCCAAGGAAACTTTGTCCATCTGTAGCTGAAACTCTTCACTCAAGAGTGAGGCATATAGGTCGTCATGAGTGATAAAAGCATTCCTAGCTTCCATTGCTCGTGGAAAGGGGCGATAGTCTGTGAACCCAGTCCCTCTAAAATATCACTGATTAAAGCATCCTCGGGTATAGGTGATTGTAAGAAGGCTAGTTGATCAGAAATGGACTTGGCTCGCCTCATATAAGCGTCAATGGAGTCGGTGCCCTTGGACAAATGTTTCAACTGTTTGCGGAGTTGTTGAATCCGTGTCCTAGATCCAGAAGAGATCCAACTTCTTCATTGCTTCTTTCGCTGTTTTGAGATCAATGATTTGCGGGAGTAAGGTCTCGGAGATGGATCAGAAAAGCCAACTGAGCACTAGTTGGTCATGCTGAAACCAGCTTGTGTATTGAGGATTGGGTGTACCATCATCAAGAATTGGTGTTGGTGTTGTAAAGGAAGGAGATACATGCGACGCAAGATTGTGGCTATGTAACAGTGGCATTAATTGAGCATGCCAGAGGAGGTAATTGTTGGATGTAGGTTTGGTAATGAGAAATTGAGAGGCATTTGATAGGGAAGGAGCAGACTTTTGTTCAAGATTAGATGAGAGGCAAAGGAAGCTCGTGACCATTTAGAATAATAGGCATTTGAGTGACATTGTGCAGTTAGGCAAGGAAGCTCTGATACAATCTAGAATAACAGGCACCGGCAATCATCTTTGCATTAGCTTTAAAGTACAAATAATGAGTACAAGAAAGGTTAGTTAGATAATGAGGTTAGCTTGATGACTTGATACACGCAGCTTGGTTATCTCTATCGGTTGTTACATGAGCTTTGTATCTCAGTTAATTATTTATTATTAATTCACTTAAGAAATGCAAATTTAATTTTAGCATAATTACTTGAAAACATAATTTAGTATAAATTATTTGAATAAAAATTGGTTAAATTTTAAATTTTATATTTTTTTACAATCTATTAATATCGTAGAATTTAGTATTTTGATCCTAATTAAATATTATCTCTCTTATTTATATTATTTAATTACATAATATTTATACTAATATTTAAAAATTGAGATAATAATTTATGAGCTTTTAGATATTAAGAAAATATTTTATTTATAATCAATAAAATGATAGCATGTCATAGTTAAGAGAGCGTTTGTTTGTGAATATTTTAGTGTGTGGTTTTTGGTTTTGTCTTTTTTTTAAAAAAAATTGAAACACATTGGCCAATATCTGTTACTGTTTATTTTTCCATCAATATATGTTTTAATTTTTTAAATATACTTCTTTACTAACTTATAAGTACAGATAATGGAGAAAATACTACAGCTTAAATTTGTTTAAATTAATTTATTTATCTATAATAATTATAATTAAGTTGTATATAAATGTATATATTAAAAGTCATTAATCAATAATTTATATTTATTATTTCTTAAAAAACAATTTATTTATGTAAGCACATTGGTAAAAAAACAGTTTTCAATAAATAAATAATAAAAAAAACTAAAAACTGTCTTGATTTTTATTAAAAAAATTATAAAATCAATACTGATATCGTCTAATAGTTATTTTTATTGAAGATTTCTACTTTAAATTACTATATAAATAATTAATCACTAATAGTTAATAACTAATATTATCGAATAAGATCTGAATTATTTTCTGTTGATGAATTTTTCAAAATAAAGAAACTTATTATTTAAATTCAATTTATTATGAATCTAAAATATAAATATGTGAGATCTATATATTTAATAGATAGGCTTCATCATACATTTTATGTTTTGATTTATGGTGGAGTTAGTCTAAATAAGAAAAATTTCTAAAATAATATGAAAACATTTTTTTTAAGAGAAAAGATACACATAAAACTAATTAATAAGATGAAAATGATAAAAAAATTAATGATCAAAACTAATTATATATGTTCTATGATACAACAGATATAATAAAATGAAGTTGATCTATTTTATATATATATATATATATATATATATATATATATATATACTTGAAATGATAACAGAATTTTCTTTCCAAATTTTTCATCTTAAAATATTCAGACTAAACTTTATATGAACTTAATTATAAGTTGGATGATCAAAAGGGAAATTAATTCTTATCCTACAAATATCCGAAAACTATGTGCATTTAATTTTTGTACGAAATTTATTATAATTGTAATTAAAAATAATAATTATTGATTGACACTGTATACTCCTGGAAAGCGAGAAAATTACAAATATATCCACGCCCAATTGCTCATGTATATTTAGAAATATATTTCTATATTAACAAATGGTTATAATTTAAAAAATATATATATTATAAAAAAAAATTAAAGTGTAATTAAATTCTAACAATTAAAATTTGATAAAACTATCAGAGATAAAAAAAATATATAAATATATCATTAAGTTACTAATTATCCAAAAAATGTTATAAACTCTATTAAGTGTCGACCATGATACAGAGAAATGCTAGTAAAATTTTATTATGCATTTTCTTTATTATTGATGTAAATTTAATTTATTTTATATAGCTGAATATCTATTTTACATGTTAAACAGAGTTTGTTATATTAATTTTCATTTTTAAATTAAATTGCGTGAGAATATTATATTAAAGAGTTAAAAATTATAAAATAAATTTTAACAGTAACAAGCATTCACATATTTATGCACGAATGAGAGCAAACAAAAACAACCAATACAATCAAGATTCAATATGTATGTGTATGAGGTCTTCAAATCCGAAGCCTTTTCTTGACATATAAAAAATAATATATAATTACCCAAATTAATCAATCCAGCAATTGAAGCAAGCAACACAATAAAATGATGAAGTTCATGTAATAAAAAGCTTAATTAATTATTGAATACCTAATGGGCAGAAAGCAAGTTGTTGGTCTTTTAGCTATCAAAAATATCAGCTAAAGAAGAAGGAAAAATTAATTGCATGGTATTTGATTTTGATATTACCTCAAGAGGAAGATGTGTGAGGGTCTGTGGAAGATACATGGGTTCCACGTTGAACACCACATAGTTTCTTTTAATGACACGTTTTCCAACATCAGAAACACAAAACACCAGGTGGTGGGGTGCAAGAGTGACTCATCAACACAGTCAAAGCCAAACCCAAACCCAAACGCATCAGACTCATGTGCCTCTCCCTGTTTGCAAAGCGTCACTCCCCCTTGACACCCCACTACTGCCTCATTGCTGCGCGTAAGCCATGCACAAGCCACACCTCAAATATTCATTTTCTTGTATATATATATATATATATATATATATATATATATATATATATATATATATACATTTCTCTCTAAACTCCCACCTAACTAGTTGTTCCTCTCGTTTCCATCTCTTTGCTTGAACAATATGAAAACCAAAGTTGAGGAGAAGTTCTCTCAGTTTTTGGAGAAGTGGATATGTCAACTCGATGAATATCTCCAACAGCTGCGAAGGGTGTCGAAGGATTATCGATCTAAAACGGCTTGGTGTGACACTGAGCAAGAGCTGCAAGCTTTAGTGTCAAAAGTCACACAACATTACAAAGACTACTACACTATAAAATGGGCTTTAGCTCATGAAGATGTGCTTGCTTTCTTTTGTCCAATTTGGGTTTCCCCATTAGAGTATGCGTATTCTTGGATTACTGGGTGGAAACCTTCGGCGATTTTTAAACTGGTTGACTCAATCAGGACATCTCGTGTTCCAGGTTCGGATCTGGCTGAATTGACACAAGAACAACAGAGAAAGATTGAGGCACTGAGGGTGAAAATAAGGTTAGAAGAGGAGAAGGTGGAGAGGGAAATGGAGAGACAACAAGTGGCTGTAGCGGACAAGAAGATGGCGGAGTTGGCAAGGTTGGTGGTTCGAGTGAAGAATGGGGAGCAAGTGAACCAAGTGGAGGGAATGGTGCAGGTAGCATTGAAGGGAATATTAATGGCAGGACTAGAGAAGGTAATGAAAGCAGCAGATTGTGTAAGACTTAGAACTTTAAAAGGAATTTTGGATATTTTGAAGCCATTAGAGTGTGCGGAGTTCTTGGCAGAGATTGGCATGCTTCAAATTCAGCTAAGGCAATATGGAAAGAAAAGGGATATAAATATAGCATAATTAATTGACAACCTTCTATTAATTTGTAGGGTTTAAAGGGTTTTGATTTCATTTTTAGAACTTTTTTTTATATATTCGTTCTGATTTTGTCTTAATTAATTAATGTGTGTACCTCTTTAAGTGGTTTGGATTTTATTTATCATCACTCTTTTTATATTCAATCTGTAGTAATCAATTTTAATTTGTGTTTTGCATTGTTCAACAGATCGAAAAGAGTTTTATATTTGAGAATTTATTTTCCTGTTTTATGAAAATGTAATAATGAATAGATTCGTTGGCCGGGGAGGTGGTAGAGAATATGGGTTAAGCAGGTGATAAATGCATACGTACGGACGCAGAGGCAAAGCAGAAGAAATGGCAGATGTTAGAAACTTGGAATTTATGCTTCTCACCCGCCACTAAATTATCAGAATGAGAACTGACTGTCTTGATCAGACAATGGGCGACAGAGTTTCTCTTTTATATCTTGTTTAAGTTGGAGAATTATACCTTGTCTGCGTTTGAGAATTTCTTTTTCACATCCCACTCCGAAACTCCAATTTTTGAGACAACCTGTGAAAATTGCTTGTCATTTTCTTATGCTTTTAAAAGGTGGTGGGTTGTCGGTGTATATATATATATATAATGCCGTAAAGTCTCCCTTTTATAAATATCTTTTTTTTTCTTTTTTTATTTAGATGTCTTCAAAGTTTAACTATTAAAATTTTATCTTATAAAAAAATAATTATTTTAAATTTTTTTATTATATCTTTTAAAAATTTTAATACTTTACAACATAAAGTGTTATGTTCATAAATATAATATCTTTTAGATAAATTTTCAATTAAATTTATAAAAATAGTGAATTATTTTTTTAAAAAAAATATATTAATATATATATTTAAATAATTATTTACTAAAAAAATATTTATAAAATTTACACATATATTTTATAAATATTTATTATATTTAAAGTACGAAGAATTTTAATATAAGTGTTTTAAAAATTGTTGCTTTATATATGTGTTTTTTTTCATTTTATTTATCTTTTTACTATTATATATGCTAACTAATTTAAAAAATAATAGAAAATAATATATTAATCAATTTATTTTACATATACAGTTGAATCTTATAAATAACTTTACAAAAATGTCACATAATCTAGTGAGAATATTTAAAAAATTTACATGTTACACATCCTAATCTTTTTAAAAAATTTTGTAATTCTTAAGCTTACAATTATCATATTATATATAAAAAATATAAGCTTTTTAATTAAAATTTTGGTTGATTAAAAATGGTAAATTTTTTTTAAAAAAATTATATATATAATAAAAAATTATTCAAATAATTTAAAAAATTAATTTTAAAATGTTTCTCATGTTTAAAGTAAAAAATTTAATAATAATATTGCAAAAATTGTAATGACATACTTTTTTTTTTTACTTTATTTATCATTTTAATGATATATGATTATATTAATTAATTAAAAAATAATAAGTTATTTATTTATCAATTTTTTAAATAAAATTATAATTAATTAAAGACAAAATGACTACTTCCATTGTTATGAGTAATACTTAATTATTCATTTATTAATAATTATTAAAAATTAATATCATTGAACTAGTACTTTAATATATATATATATATATATATTATTAATTAATAAATATTAATAAAAAATTGTATTTAATAAAAGAATAATTATAAATTAAATATTATTATTAAAATTATAAAATAATAATTACAAATAATAATATTATTAAAATTATTATTAATATAAATTCAATTATTTTAATTAATTTAATTAAAATAATTAAACTGATAATAAAAATAAAAAATACTACTAACTATAACTGAATTAGATTCCGATCAAAATAATTGAATTTTATCAACGATATTTAATTATAGCCTAATAACACATACCATTGTGTCATAGTTAGATGTGTTCAAATTCTCTTCAATAATTTGCCATGTAACTCAAATTAAAGAAAAAGAAAAAAATTTCATGCCTTTACCGCATGTATTGATCTAGAAATAATATCTTAACTACACCTTAAAATATTAATTAGCGGATGACTTCAGAATATGAAAGACTGAATATTTTCTCTCTTTTTTTTCTACCAAGGAGATGGTAGTCCGCTACAATTTTCCTGTTTTAACAGAAAATCCTGTGCCAAAACCCAGCAACAACGATTACAACAGCTCTGCTTCCATTACCTCCATCCATCCCGAGTCCTAGGTGCAAAGAACAGCAAATATGCTGTGGACAATAAGGAATCCTGTGAATACTAACAGCCTATTTATAAAAATAAGGCTCACAATTAATATGTTCACCAGGACTATTATCCTAGTGCTATGTTAGTTTTTTACACCACAAACTTCAATCACAAAATACATATGACATGTATCGGCTGGAAGCATAGCACCGCATCAAGGAAACAAATATATTACTCTCGTTCTGATGGAAATTCTAGAGAGAAATTTTAAAAAACTAAAAAGGAATAGAATGAAGTCACGGAGCAAATATATAACAACGAGATAAAAAATGGGGTGTCGAAGCTGCATAGTGATGGTATTAAGTGATGTGGAGAGAAGCAGCAATCAAAAAACTGATTATTTAGATTTTGGCATGAAATGTGAGAGAGACATGACTTACAATACTGAGATAAGTGTCAGGCAGAACTTAAGTCGCCTCAACAGATAATATCTCGAGTTCAGCCCACCATAGGGGAGAAAGCCTCGGAGTTGCTTGATCAGGTGAGATAGCAATCACTCCCCTCAACTTGGAACTGATATCCCTCATTGTTGGTCTTTGACTCGGATTTGGCTGTATACACTCGTGGATAATCTCGCAGATGATGTCAAGCTCATTGTTTTTGAAAGATTTGAGGCTTGGATCAATCATGTAGCTGATACTCCGCTTGTCATTCAAATATTCAGCAGCCTGGCAAGTTTACCGTTAATTATATGCTCATCAAGCAGCCATGCAAATGCATCTAGAACACAAATTTAGCTGTAAAGCAATGCCCAATGCTATTAGAGTAGTATAGGGTATCATAAAAGATTTACCCATTTCTCAAGGGACCCTTGTTCTTCCGAGTACTGGAGCTTTCCAGAAATGATTTCAAGTAATAAAATTCCAAAACAATAGACATTTGTATCAACATCGGCCATGGGTGGCAATGTAGAATGCTCCGACTCGTTGTCCCCTGAGCTCTTTGACTCGGCAATCTAAGAGGACAATATAGACAGTGAAAAGAGTACATTAAAGAAACAAAAAAGAACCCTGTGAAAGAGATTACCTTTGCTGCATAGTCATCAGTTAGATAAATATTATTTGAATTTAAGTTAGAATGTGCTATTGGTGGATTTAAATCATGGTGCATGTATTGCAAGCAATAAGCAATGCCCATGATAATCCTCATCCTTGCACTCCAATCAAGATGCTCCATTTCTTTAACTGAAGACAGAAAATTTTGTTTCAGCATCTAAATAGCTACAACCTGAGAAATTTATCCAAATTTTCACAATGAAATATGTCAAGTGAGTATTACCATGCAGATGCTCAAAGAGGGTTCCATTCGGAGCATATTCAAACACCATCATCCTATTGAAAGGTTCATTTTCTTCACAGTAGCCAATGAGATTAACAAAATTCTTATGGTTAACCCGAGACAATGCATCAATCTACAGTGCAAGAGTAACAAAATTTAATAGAGAAGGCAAGAGATTTAAGTAAAGAATCTCTGGAGGCTGTTCCCCTGAAACATCAGATCTTCAACTCAATAACTACAAAGAGACAAACCTTTTTCCGGTAGGACTTTTCTAAATTCTTTGACCAATCTTTGGAAGAAGCAACTGAACTTGAAGCAACAGCTATCTCAACTCCACTGGACAATGTTCCCTTATAAGCAATCCAACTCTCATGAGTGTCAATTATATTGCTGAAATCCTCACAGGCAGTTTCCAGCTCTGCTCTATTTAACTTGGGAACTCCTGAATTTCATATAAATAGATTATTACTTACACAACATACTAAACAAATATCAGACTAGGCAATTGGGAAAAAAAGAAAGAGAGAAGCTTTAACCCTGAGCAAACACTACTCTGAACAGTGAAAAGGTAGGAATTTATATAAATTTGATTGAGCATAGTAAAATTTAGTGGGTTCATGATGTGTTGCATGGCACTTGAAACATCAATCAGCTTTTCAGAGGAGACCAGGAAATAAGATCAGAGCAATTATAAAAAATTTCACCCCAATTCTAGGCCAAAAAAAACAAAACAGAAGCATA
Organism: Hevea brasiliensis; assembly: GCF_030052815.1. Lineage (NCBI taxonomy): Eukaryota > Viridiplantae > Streptophyta > Magnoliopsida > Malpighiales > Euphorbiaceae > Hevea > Hevea brasiliensis. Next base: position 47,662,122 of record NC_079510.1, read on the forward strand.
TTACTAAATTCTTTATATAATATTAGGTTCTTTTGTAATTAGATTTAATGTTCCTAGCTTGAGGGTTGCCATCTAAATGATTAGGACACCCAACTTGAAAGTTGCAACATGCTATACCTGAACAAGCTGTGGGCAACAAATGCAGCTAGCTATCCTCAAGGAACATTTCAGTAGGCAAAAAACATCTCAAGCTTAATCCATGACTTCAAGCAATCAGGTTGGCTAAATCAATTATAGCCTTTTCATTTTCTTCAGTTCATGCCACTTTGTAACAACAAAATGTTGTTGCTAAATTAATGTGATCGTTATTTATTTATTTATTTATAAACTACCTAATCAATATGCAGTTCAATACCAAATGAAGTCACAGTTCACCTGTAACAAAAGCTTTCTGCAGCTGTCCACTCAGTCCAGTCTTCCAGGGACCTATGGTCGTGACTCCTTGTTTACGGCACAAAAACAGCAGGCCCAGAGCAATAATGACCAAGGTAAACATAATTGGAATAATCAAGAAATAATACCATGCATTACTAGAAGTTTCACTTTTTGGAGAAGGATTATTAGTTGAACTGAAATCAGAATCACTTTGGAACCCTTTTGGTGGAGACTGAACAGGTGAAGGTTGTGGTGCAGGTGGAGATTGAGTTTGATTTGCATTAGGTATAGCTGGGAAACTCCCACTACTTCGGCTAGTTGGTAAAGCAATAATCTGTTGAGTGGAGGACCCACTACTAGCAGGTGCAGCAGGGAGGTTACTGGACTGTTCAAATAGTTTACGACGTGCAAATTTGACAAGGACCTCTATATTTTGGGCCATGGGCAGCTCAGATGAACCTGTTCAATGCAACAAAACAATATCATTTTGTTCCTCACTGGCATATATTTTAATTCTCAATTCAAATAAGCCTAGATTGGGAAGCCACTTGGACTCACTTGCTGGCTTCTCATAGTAACTGTCATCACATTCATGCAGAGAGTTCTTTCCAAGCTTGAACCTTATAAGAGAGTAAACATCTTAGTAGAAAGAACAAAATAAATTACCTAAAACATAGAGAAATTCAGAAGCATAGCTTTAACCACAAAAATAGATATATGGATAAAAGTGTACATATGTATGTACTAATGTACACATGGAAAATATTATATAATCCATACAGTTGCAGTGGCAAGGCATTGAAGTAACGTATAACAGCTCCTTTAATTGGGATTATCAATGAATAAGCACCATTCAATCGTTTCAAACTGCTCTGCCACATACTGCCCAAGACATATATTAAAGGATCAGAAAAATAGATAGCCGAGTCACATCTATAGCCAGTCAACCTCATGAATTGAAAATTATGGAAAATAATGCTCCATGATCAGTTAGAAAAAATCAAACAGAAAGGAAATTCTGGATGCTATCCTAAATGTTCATGGCTTAGAGCACAAATTTACAATTTAAGAGTCAATATTTGGCATATTTAATAATCATCTCAACCTACTAATCAAGTGAGATAGATTAAGCAGGTTTTTTTTTTTCAGCATGATTTCGTGGTTCAAAGAGCCAAAAAGGCAAAAAAATTTTGCTTGTCTGAGTGAAGAAATAATCAATAAGCATGTGACAGGATATCAATTAGATATAACTATTTTTTTCCCTATATATATCAGCCCCAGCTAAAACTTCTAACTGTGAGCAACAAGTTTATTGCTAGTACATGATTTCCAATTAGCTGATTCTGAACTGCCAATGTGTATAAGTGGGTGTTGAAAAGGAGAGATAAGCAAATCACTTACCCATTTCCAAACTTTCGATTTACACAGCTAGTGCTAGAGTCTGCAGCACATGCAAGATTTTCATCAAATTGCAACTCAGAAAATAAGTTAAGCCTCCCGATCTCCAGAGGATTGCTGCCTTCAAATTTATTGCCACAGAGCAACCTAGTGTACAGGTGGTTTTAGTCTACATAACTACTAAATATAAAATAACAGAAACCAAAGAAATCAATTAGAGCTAACTTACAAGCATTTAAGTGATGGCAGTCTTCCTGATGCCACTGGAATTGCTCCAATGAAGTTATTATCCCTCAAGTCCAGCAGCTCCAGCTTTGTGAGTCCTCCAATCTCTTTAGGAATGGTACCAAAGAAATGGTTTTTGCAGAGCACACTGCAAACACATCAAGAGCACAAGGGAGGTTACAGTATTAAGCTACACATAAAAAAACTGCAGATGCAGTGTCTATAGTCTACTAATATCCCTATAGATAACACAATATGATAACATGTTTTAGATATCAAAATCAATTATTTTCTACAATAATTTGGAATCCAAATAAATGTGGAATCCAAATAAATGTGAAGGTATTGAATCTAAAACCTTCATTGGATAACATGTTATGATAATATTCCAACATACAAGATAACCTAACAATAAAAATGTCATTTCAGTAATGCTGCAATACAATCCAATGAGACCAAATAAGGATGTAGCCTAAAAGAAAACTATCATGTATTAGTTGCGTTAAGATGTGAAATATCATATATACGTAGAATTACTAAGGTATTATTAAATGGCTGACTTGGAACAACTTGAATATCAAAGAAAAAGCTAGAGCTGCAAAAAGAATTTTTTGCTTGAATAGACTTGCAACACTTGTCTAGATAAATTAATTTATGACTAGATAACAATAGAAATGATAATGAAAATGATGATGCAAACAATAATAAAAGAAGCAAAAGTATGAATACTTACAGAGATTTTAGGTGATTGAGTTTTCCAAGAGCAGGAGCCAATGTACCTTCTAAAGAAAGCCCATTCAGATCTCTACAAGTATAAAAAAGTATTACAATAAGAAATTCATTTTAATCCTATCAATCAAAGAGAAAATGATAGCTATGGTAAAGCAAGCCCACAGTGGAACTTACAATATTTGCACTTTGCCGGCCACACAGTGAACACCAGACCACAAACAAGGATTATTGTCATTGGAATTCCAGTTAGCAAAAGCACCAAAAGGATCAGAACTCACTCTTGCACGAAACTCCAATAAAATTAGTCCTGCATGTACCAAGTCAAGTTGAATTAAAAAAAAAAAAATATATATATATATATATATATATATATATATATATATATATAAACAAAATTCTACCATTTTAATTAATACATGGAAAGTAAAAATTGAGAATTACCTTCATCATCTAGGGACCAATACCCTTGAATTTCAAGACCAAGAATCAAAACCAAAAAGCACAAAAACCGGATCCCATTTGCGTTCCATCTAAACCCCATTGCTTAGTGAACCAATTATGGCAGCGGAGGTAGAAACAATAATACAAGACTATTTTAATTCTGAGTATCTGCTTTGATTTACAAATAACTATACAAGACTATATTACAAAGAAATGCAAAGAATTCGCATTTGCTGGCTATGATAATATCAGGTCGCTCATTACTATCTTTCTATAATCTCCACAGAATGAATGGGAGCTGCAATGAGAAAAACAGAACAACAAAATTATAAGCAAAGAGAATAAAAAACCGTTATTTGTAGAAGAGACTACAATGCTGCAACAAAGAATCAAGGAATACCCTCAAGATCAAGCAATCCAAAAGAAAGAAAAAGCAAAAGGGTGAATGAATATACCATAAAGAAATGGCAGAAAGGGTAGCCTATTGCAGGTTTTCTTGAGGGCAATATTGCAATTCTGGTGTAATTTGATAATATTTTTTTTTTATCTTTCCAATAGAAGAACAAATTAGTTCAAAATGAGGGTGGTGATAGCTGTGAGGAAGATAAGACAGAGACTGAAAAAGGCAACAATGAAAAAAAATTTAGAAGAAATGAAAAAACTGCAAAGGTTTTCAATAAAATATGAAATCTTTTTCTATTACTGCCCCTTTGCAGGGTGATCTCAGAGGAGCCTCTCTCAAGGGGTGGCTCTCTCTCTCTCTCTCTCTCTCTCTGAATTTTCTTTCTCTTGTTTGATTTTTTTCTCTCTCTTCACATGAGTTTCTGTCCTTTCCTCCCTCCGTTTTTTTTTTTTTTCATCTTTCTGTTTTTTTATCTCCCTTCTTCATCCCAACCAGCCACCTCAGAAGCAGTTGCGTACATTTTGTTTATTTATTTTTTTCATTTAAATATATTTATTTATTTTAAAATTGAGCCATTAAAATGTTCACCAAATCCTGTCACTTGCGTTGATAACAGACCTAACAAATCGCTATGCGGTAAAGTTTCTGTTTTTATTTTTTATATTTTTATATAAAAATTATTTTATAATATTTAATATTAATTTTTTATTTAAATATTTTTAAATTTAAATTATTAAAATTATATTTTATAAAAAATATAATAACTTTCTAAAATTCTTTTATTACATCTTTTAAAAATTTAAAAATTTTTAGGTTTATAATTATCATATTATATTACTTTTTAATTAAAATTTTAGTTAGATTAAAAATGACAAATTATTTAAAAATATATTTATTCAATAAAAATTATTTATAAAAATTAAAAAATTAATTTTAAAATATTTCTTATATTTAAAGTCTATAAATTTTAATAATGATATTTCAAAAATTATTATGGTAGGGTAATTTTTTATTATTTTGTTTATCATTTTATTAGCATATGGCTATGTCAATTAATTTAAAAAATAATAAAATAACATATTAATAACTTATTTATTTATCAATACTCCAAATAAAATTATAATTAATTAAAAATCTTATAATAATAAAATTTCATAATATAATTATAAAAAAATATAATAAATTATATTATAAAATAAAATAATAAATAATTTATATAACGTATAGATAAAATAACTAGTTTATATAAGTACAAGAAGCATTTGAAGTGCACCTAACAATTTTCCTAGGAAAAAATTCTTGGCTCATATTGACCCTTATTTTAATCCATACTCAATTAAGTAAATTTGAATTCGAAACTTCTTGATAGAGATCAAGAAAGACTTCAAATCTTTATTCTTAAGCTAATCACTTTTTTTAGCCCATATTCTTAAGCTAATCTCTTTTTTTAGCCCCTATTCTTAAGCTAATATTAATACAATAAAGCTAACATTTTAATTTATGATAAAAGGTGAGCACTAAATTTGATTTTCATTTCTTATTTCATTCTAAGTAAACATGCAAAATAGACATTTAACCAAATAAAGAAATAGAAAAAAATTCAAAGGAGACGCATAGGTGCCAATTAAATTACCCCATAATAAATAAAGCTTAATGATTCTTCTATTATGTATAAATATAATCCTCTCGAGAAAAGTAATGCACATGCCACATTAATCAAAGGAGTACGTAGATGCATGGGTCCTAATTCTCAGAGCCTTTTAACCCACTGTCAACTAATATATTTTGCAGGATTGTTAGCTCACTTTCAGAGACCAAGTTATGTCTGTGAAGAAAAGCAATGAAACAGAGCACGCAGCATATTCATTATTCAAGCAGTAATCTTCTGTTCTTATACTACCTTAAAATATTCTTCATGCACAATATTTTGAAGGAAAAACAATGGCGAACTCGCAACTTTAAAAAATCTTGAGGAATATTTACAATTTATAAATTTCAAAATATTTAGAGCTTCATTTTACATTTTCTTCTTTATTTTGTTAGGATATGGAATTTATAAATTTTAAAATATTTAAAAAATGAAATAATCCAGCAAAACAAGACTAATAAAAATGTATAACTTTTAAAAATATCATTTGTAAATTAGATTAACTTTATTGTTTAGTAGCATTTAGTGTTTTGACATTCTCTAGCTCTTTGCTTTTTATTGTCTTTTTTTTTTCATTTTTCCTTATGAAAAATATATGGAAAATTCATAATTTGATGATTGGATTTTTCCCTCTATTATATTTTAGTTTCTAAATTTTAAAAAATTAATAATTTAGTCAATAAATTTTACATTATATTATATTTTAGTTTCTAAATTTTGAAAATTAAATTTAGTCCCTTTAATTTTAATATATAGAATACTTTAGTTATTATAATTTTAATATTTATAATAATTTTATCTATTGACATAATGATTAAATTATTTTATATATTAAAATTCCATGAATTAAAAAGTGATCTAATATAAAATTTAAGAATTAAAGTGTAATATAATATAAAATTCAGTTATTAATAATTAATTTTTTAAAATTTAAAAATTAAAGTGTAATATAAAATAAAATTCAAAAATCAAATTATAAATTTTTCAAAATATATATATCGATAGTGGCACCCCATAAACCTTCATAATGCTTATACTTATTAAATTAAAAAAATATATTTATACCAATTATAAATGCACTAAACTAATATAGAATAATGTATTTTTAAAATCGTTTAAGAAAATATTTTATCTTGATGTACACAGATTACTCTTATAATATTTTAATTACAAGTATTAAAAATTATTTTTAATTTTATTTATTAATATTTTAGTATATCATTTAAATTAACCAGTACTTTATAATGTGATATCAATTAGTATTGGTAACTGATTTTTAGAAATCAAAATTCAATTATTAAAAAAAAAACAAAAGTTATAATTAAATTATGGGGAACAGACCAATATGGTTTTGGAATTTGATTCCACAAAACAAGCTCAGTAAATTGTTTGAGAGATGGAAAAATCTACACCATTAGTTATATGCTTATTATTATTATTATTATTATTATTATTATTATTATGCTGTATGTAGGAATTCTTTTATATATTTATGACTATTTAATGGGAATTCTTTTATATATTTATGACTATTTATAGGAAAAAAAGAAACAAGGGTTTGCATGCATTATTGTTTCCAATCATTAGGTGGTGGAAATGATAGAAGATCATTAATGCCAATGTACTCATCTTCAAAGACAAGTATCGTTGGTTGGAAATAAATAGAACCGCTACCTAATAGTTAATGAATCTAACTAATGACTCACTTTTTTTTTTTTTTAATGACTTAAACTCAATTTGATAACATCAATTATCTTAATAATTATTATATATTTTAATAATTATTAATTATTAAATATTAATTATTAGTAGTTAGTTGTTTTATAGTTATTTAATTTCTAATGAATATTTAATATGAATGATTCAATATTTTTAATTTTTAAGTGAGATTGAATGTTTAATTCTCTTGTATAAAAAAAAATACTTTTTGAAAGCGCTTTATCTCTTAAGTGTATTTTGAATATTTTAAAAAGAAAATATTAGTAGGTTATAAAATTAAGATTTTTAGAGGTTTTTAAAAATTTCAAAAAATCATATTTTAAAAAACTTTATACTCTCTCAAACATAAATACAAAGTTTTTAAATCTTGAAAAATCTCTCGTTACTTTAAAAAAACTTCCTCTCAAATTAAGGATAAGTAATAGAAGCTAATATAGTAAAACCTCCAAAATCCACCAATTTGGTGTGTTAAAAAAGTGAGGATTTTGAAAATTTTGAAACCTCTAAAAATCTTAAATATTTTGAAAAAACTTTCCTTTCAAATAAACACGGTACTTTAAAAATCCATCTCTTATCTTCAAAAATTTCCTCTCAAACAAGCTGTTAGTGGGCCGACCCGATGTAAAATATTAAAAAAGAGAAAAGAATTATTTAGCAAAAATAGCTATTAGTTATTAAATATAAAAATAATGATATTATTTTATTGACTATAATCAAAATGTTCTTTTAACTTTTAAACTATATTAGTGAACATTATAAATAAAGATTATAGTGTTTTGATTAGAGTCAAAATACTAAACACTATTTTAAAAACTGTTACTAAATAGAATCTAGATATTTAGAGATTAAATATGTATTTTATAGTAAAAAATTTGAATGCATTTAATAAAAATTCTATCTTATATGATGAATTTAACATTTACATTAAAATTTATTCATAATTAATTAAAATATTTGATTTAAGGATTGTTAAATTTATTTTTATATAAAATTAAATATATAATAACTGCAACCAAAAGATATGAATTATAGGAAAATTATTTATAAATTAACTCCTCCTAGTGAATCAATGATATAGTTTTATGGAGAATGAGTTTTTATTTTTTATTTTTTTAAATTGAAATTTCCAAGTAATATGAAGTTCATATATAATTTTAACTTTAATATATAATTTTAAGGATGATAAGTGTGAGCACGACAATAGCAAGGCGTGGTGTGAACTGTGAAGCAACAAATGAAGGGTAGGATTGCGAAGAAGAAGATAATGGCAAAATTGTAATTTTATAACAAATTAAAATAGTAATTTTATCAAAAAAATAATGAAAAGAAGAAGGGAATGGCAAAATTGTAATTAAAAAACATCAAGTGGGATAGAATGGACACGGTGGGAGTCACAGGCAAGGGCTTGGTGGCCGTAAAAGTAATTCCCCTTTGTCTTCGGATGGTGACGCCTTCTGGTTTCTGCTTTCCCTTTTCCTGATTCTTCTTCTGCTTCTCAATTTCTTCACCATACCAATTGACGCTTCCTCCTTTCTTCCCTCCCTGGTACTCCCTACTTCTCTCACTGTATATATACGTGTATATACGTATGTTGTATATGTTTATGATTTTGATCTGGGCAATTAAAGATTTGAATTTTGATTTCATGGGGTTGGGTTTAATTTGTTGTATGGATACTTGGTCTAAAGGATTATTAATTTGTTTCCTCATCTAATTTTCACATAATTTCTGCTGCGTTACCATGGAAACTGGAGATTTATACACGTTTGTGTTTGTATTGTATATATGATTTTGATCTGGGCAATTAAAGGTTTGAGTTGATGGGATTGAGTTTAATTTATGGTGTGAGCAGTTGCCAGTATGTGGATTGCTACTTTTCCCCTTATGGGTATCTGATTTTCCACTCAATTCTGATGTGTTACCAAGGAATCTGAGCTAAAAGTAAACGAAATGGAAACTGGGGATTTATGCTTTTGAGTAATTTCCACGGGTTTTTACTTCATTGTTGCACCATCTTGGACTCTTGGTTTCTTGGGAATCAATCAGAGTACTTGAAAGTACAAGGGAAAGGCTGTGGCATGGATTATTTTCTCATGAAAAGTAAGAATAACAAAATATTGCCGTTTGTTATGTATGTCGTCTTATGTAATTTGTTTTAATCTCTTAATCCCTAAATGTTGGCTGCAAGCTATTTGAACTTGGGAGTGTTAATTGCCTGCATCTATATTATTGTCCTTTTGGCTCATGTAGGTCTGCATTTTGGAATTTTTGCAGAGAGAGAAGGTTTCTGTTAATTGCACATCTGTAAGCTAGAGGAATCCAAGTTGTTATTTGATTTGGGTGATCAATTTTTGCACTGAGTTTTTGGTGATCCAGAATTTGCTCTACAAGTCAGCTTCTTCATACTTCGTGATTAGATTAGCTGGTGGGTTATTTGCTTTATTATTGGCATCATGCCAGTAGTTCAAAAGTTGTATGATGCTTGCAAAGAGTCTTTCTCAACCAATGGTCCAGTATCAGAAGAAGCTCTTGAAAAAGTTTGTGGAATTTTAGGTGCGGGATTGAATTATACTTATCTACTTTTATTTTGAATAGCAAGTATTTTGCTCTTGTATAGAATAATTTATGGTTGCATTAACTCGAGATTATATCTACTATCTTAACGTTTCTAGTTCTATATAATGCTCTACCAGATCAAATGAAGCCTTCTAATGTGGGTCTCGAACAGGAGGCACAATATGCTCGTCAATGGAAAGGATACATCAATGGTACCAATGGCAGAAAAGGGCGTAATGGCAGTCATCAGTACCCACCTCCAATAAAATATTTGCACTTGCATGAGTGTAACAGATTCTCCGTAAGCAATTAAAATCATTATAGGCATTAACTGTGCATTTGAATTGAATTTTTTTTTTCCTTCTAACCCAAAGAATGTTGGTTTCTAATTTTGTGGATTTCTTATGCTCGTGGATAGCGAAAACTAACTTACATATTTATGTATTTATATTTTGCATTTGGGACTTCGTTGCAGATAGGAATCTTTTGTATGCCACCTTCCTCTATTATACCACTTCACAATCATCCTGGGATGACTGTGTTGAGCAAGCTTCTATATGGTTCATTACTTGTAAAGTCATATGATTGGCTTGATCTACCTGGGTTTGACGATCCCTCTCAAGGTGCTACTCTTTATCTGCTTTAGCAATATTCCATAATTATGGCACTAATAGTTGTGAATGGGAATGATATTTATGTTATGTTTTAGAATTCCAGAGTCTTAAATTGCTATGTTTTTCAAAGAGTTCTTTTGTTCAGATGTGCTATAAATGCAGTTACCAAATGATGATAGGTATATTCTCATAGAGATTTAAGAAACTTCCCATTTGCAATATATTTATTTGTAGAAGCTGTATTACTGGATTGTAAAAGATGCTTTGATGTGATGTGATATCAAATATTAAAAAGGCTAATTAATTGTAATTTAAAAACTTGAAATCAGCACCTATTTATAAGCATGCTTTTGGTATTGTTCTGTGCATGGGAATTATGTCAGTGCCTAAAACTAACCACTTGGCTGACTTATTTTTGGCTAATGATTTAGTCCTTCATGGCTCGTTCTGATGCCAATTATCCTTTCCCATAGCTTATGTAAGTACAAGCTTTCCCTCCTCTCTTTTTTTGGATTAGCAATTCATTTTTTGAAAAGTAAAACTGGTGGAGATGGCAATCTGCTACAAAGCCTGATACAATAATTAAGTTACAAGTCCTAAAATAGGATAATAAATATCAAAACAATCAAACTAAAGAGCAGCTGAAGAAATGGCCTAAGCTAAATCCTAACTGTAATACATTGAGTGAGGAGAGCCAAAAAGAAATCCGCAGATAATTTTTTCCAAAACTGGGATTAACTTGACTGAGGTTCTACTCACAAACTACCAGTAGCTGATGTCAAATACCAATGCGCTAATTTGTACAGAATTCAATGGAAGGCTGGTACAATTTAAATTTCCTTGAAGATGATCTTTACTAATAATTCTGCATTTTACCTCAAAGGAGGTTACTGTAGTATATCTAACAAGACAATGCCTTTTGACAATGAATTCTCAAAAGATTATGATGAATTCTCAAAAGATATGATCATTTTAATTGCTTAATATTTATCTGGGAGTAATTGTGTGTGGTGGAAAAGCAAAGAAATTGCTTTTAGAGGTGTTACTAAAGTAAAACTACTTGGATTGAACTGATTATCATCATTACTGACAGACGCTGATCATAAACTTGACAACTGTGCAACCTGCTAGTGTTTCCATTATCATAACTTTCATTCTCCATTATTTACTATTTTTAGATCTAGTTATATACTCATTGCCATATCTCATTGCTTCATCATCCCTAACCAGTATAGCAATTTGTAATATACTTTTAAATTTGTGTCAATAAATTCTGGTAACCATGGACACGTGCAACTGTGTTGAGCAGTTTTTTTTTCTTTTCTTTTCTTTTCTCTCTCTCTCTTTTTTTTTAAAAAATATTCTAGGTATTTTTGAAGGGAGCTGATATCATGATATGCTGTGAATTTTATTGGATGAGAACTACTTGTTGTTTGGGATTTTGATATATTTTAGACTTGCCATGATTGGTGCAGTAGAGATTTCACTCAGGTTTAATTAGTAATACCTGTCATAGCTGTGTACAGCGGTTAACTTTCCAAGTTTAAGATGAAAATTTAAAAATTTGTGGATATTACCTTCAGTAAACAGAAAGTAGACTGGCACACATTTAAATCTAATTGACTATTTTTATGCTTTTATTATCATTTCAGAATGCAGAGTCCAACTCTTTCAGCTTCATTCTTTTTCTTCATCTCTCTCTTAAATGTTGTTTCCTTTGGTTAATGTTGGTCTGAGTATTCAATTCTCAATTTCTATTATTTTGCAACCTTGTTCATAGATTGAGTTTCGTTTGTGGAAATTTACAGCAAGACCTGCAAAACTTGTTAGAGATTGTGAAATGACTGCACCCTGTGGTACAACAGTTCTTTATCCCACCACTGGTGGCAACATTCATTGTTTCAAAGCCTTGACACCCTGTGCTCTCTTTGATGTTCTTTCACCCCCATATTCCTCGGAAGATGGGCGACACTGCTCTTATTTCAGAAGGGTCCCTGGAAGTGTTTTACCAGGTATAAATATCAATTTTTTTTTAAATTCTTCTTCATCATTGGCCATCTTATCCCTATGAAAGGAAAAATGAAATCAACTCTGTTATATATACGTATATTTTTTCCTTTCGCAGAAGGTGCTGCTCAATTGTGTGGCTTAGAACCCTCTGAAGTGGCATGGTTAGAAGAAACTCAGCCTCCAGAAAACGTTGTGGTCCAGAGAGGGCATTACAAAGGCCCTAATATTAGGCGTTAAAAGTTTTCCCCCTTTTTGCTCTTTTGAATAGGATGTAAAATACCATTAATTAGATTAGATGAACACATGGATAACCCTGGAATTGATTGCTGAAAAGCTGTCAACTGACTTGGCAAGTAATAGTTAGTCGTTGGCTTTTGTAAGGTTTTTGTGTGTTACGATAAATGCCTAATCGAAAAAGCAATTTCTGTTTCTGTCTTACTCTGACGAGTCATTCGCCAAAAAGAGTAGCCGGATTTTTCTTTTGGCGATTGACAAGCATCAGTAATCAGTCGAGGAGGGGTGATAGCTCAGCATTATTGTAGGATGTTCAATGCACGCATTTGCACATGGATCTCCAAGGAGTGGTCTGGGTTCAAATATAAACAATGGAAACCCCATGTTTTATGGAAACAGTGTTCTCTCCTAAGTGCCTAAGGCCTTCTGAGCACAAGAACTAATGAAAAATTATTCTGCTGATAGTACGTGAAGCCAGCCAGCCAGCCATGTTGCTGATAGCTATGCTACTCATTTTAAGCAACTAACAGTTAACATTCATTTTTCCCAAACCGGGAATTAATGCAATTGCTAAATCATTACTCTCATAAAAGGGTAACGCCTTGCCAATTGGATCCCATGGGAGAAGTAAATCGAGTGTGCGTCAGAGCCTCATTTATAAACGCAACTCACCTAATTACTGATAAAATCGCCCACTGTGAGAAACGGTTGTGGGAGAGGACCCAACAGAAAATGCATGGAAGACGGTAGATATTTGCAAATGAAATAACTATCAAGAGCCATTTTTAATGGGCTACTGTTTTAACGGAGTGGATGAAGTTAAGGGTCCTCTAATTAGCGCTGCCAAATAGCCAGCTTCCAACTACTCTCCTCTCCTTTGTTCAGGAAGGAATCCTGGAAAACTAGAACTTGAAGTTGAAATGAAAACTGAAAACAGGACCGATGTTACTTGCATCAAAAGTATTCATGTGGGTAGGTTAAAAAAAAAACCCTTGTCAAAGGCATTGAATATAGAATTTTAAAAATTGGAAAGTTGGCATACCTACTCTGTCTTACAAGTAAATACTAAATACCACCCAGCCCCCTTGTGAAGGTTTTTGAAAATTAAGAGTTTTGAAGAGTGTCAGAATCTTCATCTTCTCCAACCTGTACAAAGTACAGCAAGCATACAGGCGCCAATGTTCGTGGCGACTCTTTCGCCAACGCTTCATCGATCTCCACACCTCAATTTTGTTTTCTTCCCAATTATAAATTTGAAGATTGCTTCTTTCAATATATCCCTTCCTTTTTTTTTTAAAATATATATATATATATATTCTACCTGCTTTATATATTGCTTTCTAATCTCATTAATTACTTCCTTTAAGGAATGTATGTTTGCCTGAAAATTCTTTCATATACTTGTTCAATAGTTCTTGACAAATTGAATCTATATAAGAAAAATTTTATTCTACGTTCTTCTTAATTTATTTGTCATCAATATGAAAAATAGAGATGATTACACTTATTATTATTAGACCAAATTTGTATTCTGATCTCACATGATATAATGAGGCAGGCATGTCAAAGATATAAAATGTATTATTGGATTTTTTTTAATAAATTTATTTTTTTTAGATTTAAGTATTTTGAAAATGGGATCGGAATACTAAATAGAGCTTGGCATGGTTATAAGAGTTTTGAGATCTAATTCCATTCGCAAGTGGAAAGAGATCAGATACATTAAATAGAAAAAAGAGAAAAGGGACCATATACAACCGAGAGATTTCAAGTATTGTGGATAATGATATTCTTATTATTTGCGTATTTTTAAATGCATAAATAATTTTTTATACATAACCATGTTATATATAACATTTATCTTCAATAGAACATAAAGGCACCATGACATTCAAGATAGTTGACGCAAATGTTTGGGGTCTTGCACTTGTTTAATCTAGCTTAGGGCATTATTCTTCAAAAATTAAAGTAAACTAATTAATAAGTACTATCCATAAAATGGAAAATTTAAGAGATTAGTTAGAGTAGGTAAAAATATTGTACTGGCTTTCCCTTTTACGTTGTACACAGTGAATCACAAAAAAATCAAAAGAATTGCTAAGTGATACGGTTTAAATCATTGAAATATTAGATAAATTTTGATAATTATCTTTAAACTTATCTAGTTATAACATTACAGTTCCTTAATTTAAAGATGTAACATAAAACCTATCAAATTTTAAATTTTATACAATAAAATCTCTTTAATCTCCAATTACCAGTTTTTCAGTTAGACGCTGACCTGAACAGTTTCATTATATAGCTTAGTCAGTATTTCTCTCTCTCTCAAGCCATGTGCAAATTGAATCTTTTCTCTCTGTAGGCAGAATAATTTTTCACGTGTAGAGAGAATAATTTTACACATTACATGAGAGAGAAGAGAGAAATATTAATTAAGAGTCATGCGAGAGCTGTTAACGTCAATTTTTAACTAAAAAATTAGTAATTGAAAGTTAAAAGGATTTTACAGTGTAAAATTTAAAAGTTTATGAGGTTTTATGTTATATTTTAAAATTAAAGAACTGTGGTATTACAATTATATAAATTCAGAGACAATTATTGAAATTTATCTCTGAAATATTATTTCGTAACTAATCACACAAATCTTGGAAAATCATAGAATGGCATTGATTTTCATAGAATGATGAGAAAACAGGCACTTCTGGACACAGCATTTTGGAAAGCCGGTTTTGTTCGTGATCATTAGCCAATGGTTGGATTTCAAACCCAAAAAAGAGCCGCTGATCCAATGGAAATTAATAATGATATGTAGAAGAAAATAAGAAATAAGCAGAATGATTCTGAGGCGTGTATATGGTTGATATTATGCTTGATTAAATAAGTAATTATATATGATTCTCATTTATGGTCCCATGAAAAAAAAATTCCCAATATATCTAAAACATATTTATATATAATTTTTTTGACTATGTAATGTGATGCTAGGTAGCTTGGTTGGATGTCTTCTTCATACATGAAATAATATAAAAATAAAACAAGTAATTAATTCTTTGAAAGATTCTTAGCAACTAAAATAATAAAATTGTCAACTCCCCATGCACATGACAGGACAAAACATCAAGTGTCTTCTAGGTAAGTAGGGTTTGGAGTTTGTTCATTTTCTTAACATTATAATGCTCGATTTCCTTCTCTTCCACGTAGTTTTCTCTGCCATTTATGTATTTTAAATTGTTAGAATATCTGTCTTCTCTTTCTACCAGGGAAAATAAGCACATGTCACTCTTTACGAGTCAGTTTTGAGCGTCTTCTTCCCAAACCTAATCCTAATTGGAGTGATTCCTATAGCTATCTTCTCCTTTCTCAAAGACTAAAGAGAGACAAATCAGTCCAAATTCTCTCAGCTCAGCTTTGGAAAGTAAAACCCTTTGGATGGTAGTAGGGAAAACAATAAATTAATTAATGGGGTCTCAATTTGAGAAAATAGAAAGGTTTCAAGTATGACTTTCCTACCACTATTCCCCACCTCCTTTTAATATTGTCTCTATTTTCTGGCTTTAACTGTGTGCTTTCTACCTCTGGCTAATCAGATTTAATTTTGAACTCTTTCTGCAATCAGCACCCTGCTCAATCCCTACGCATACATCATCTGGTTCCCTGTCTGGCACTCAATATTTCTGTTTATTAACCATGAAAAAATACACACAAATAATTGACCCTCCTAATATATTTATAGATACAAGCTTGGTTAATTACTAATTAACAAAAATCATTAAAAAATAGTATTAAAAGTGATAAAGACAAGCTTGTTAGAATTAATACTGGAATTTGTTTAATAATAAATAATGATCTTTAAATATATTATTGTTTCATAAAAAAAAAATCTTTAAATATATTATTAGTTGTTGGCATTTTTATTTTAATTTAGTTTAGTTTTTCTGAAATTCATATTAATCTCCCTCCTCCCTAATGTCACCGATCATCACAAGAGGGGAATTCTTGATCCATCCTTCGTGAACCATGTGCAGGTTCTGCATGGACCATTTTCAAGTCCCAAAAATAATTTTGACAGTACAATAATTTATATCTAAACCCTTAATTTTTATTCAGCTAGTTTGTAGATTGACAACTTGAATCTTTTAAACAGAGATATATATCGTTTCTTTCCCATGAAGTCTAAAATGAAGTCAACAGCTCATTAATTAATTTAATTAACTTTTCTTTTTCACGCTTGCCGGCCATTTGCCAAAACAGAAGTCTCTGGTTAGAAAAAGATCGATGTGCCTCTTTATTTGAATGCAAAAGTCCCACCAAAATTGACTAGCTTCTAGGTTGAATTCAATCACGATTAGGGTAGCCCCACATATAATTCTGGGAAGTGTATTTCTTCAACGACCATTTTTCATGAATTGGCATAGCACCAGAAGATAAAGCTGGCAGCTATAGGGAAGAACGTATAGACAGAAGAAAAAACAGGATAGTGATAAGGGAAGAAAGTCTTTGTTTAGGTGAGATCAAATTGATGGGTTGATGAAAGAAATGGTCTCCATCTCGTTTGTTTTAGATAATTATATATTATATATTTAAACTCGAAAAACACAATTAAATTCTTTTTTTTTTATCTTATTAATTAACAATGAAAGGAGTCTCTAACATATGTCAAACAATTAAGATAATCACAAGAGAGAGAGAGAGAGGGATTTACTTGGACAACTGTCAAACAAAGGAAAGGAAAAAAAATTAAAAATAAATAAATAAAGGGTTGAGAGATCACATGATTCTTCAACAGTCGCATCTGTATCCATAATGTGAGTATTAGTGCACTGAAGAAAGAACAAGTGGTGTCCAAAAAATGGTTGGTTAATTATTATTTGAAGGGAAAAAATTGGAGAAAATTAAAGTTAATTAAATAATTAAATTTTAATTAATTAATTAATTAATTAACCACGAAAGTTTTTTCAATATCTGAACTTTGATGACTTTGATTCCTTTTTTCAATGATACCAAAACATCATAAAAAACCCAAATGAGAAAACATTTCCTCTCTTTCTCTTTCTCTCACTAATTTGTTAAAGAACTATGTCCACATCAATCTGTCAAGTTTAAGGAACCTGCCTGGATCGGTCTTGTCATTTGTATAATCTGATCATCAACAACTTGGAAGGACGATGATAGAGGCCATCTTCATCTTCATCCTCATCAAAAACGGTTTGTACTAGTAGGGAAAACAGAAAACAATAACATGTATTCTTGAAATTTTCTTGCCCAACATATTATTCACAAATTGTTCATTTTCTTATGCTGAAGTTGAAATTCAAGATTTTATAATTTTTAATATGAAGTTGATGATCTTGTTCTTTTGCCCGTTTATGGATAAAAAAATATTCCCATAACTTTTTTGGAAAGGAGTTAGATGATCTATCTTAATTAAAATTACCAGCAGATTTCTCAACCCTTTTGCAGAAAATTCTTACTGAATTAGTTTCTCTGATTTCTTCACTATTCCTCCTTTTTTTCTTCATGACCCGAAATTCTGATTAAAATCTTAACTATACCTTTAGTACATCAAATCAAAAGTTATCTTCTTCTTCTTCTTCTTCTGTCTTTCCTATTTTGCTTGATCATATCAGTGATGAATTACAGTTCGTTTTGCTGGTTCATTCCTCTTCTTTTTCTCCTTCTGGGGTGCGATGATGATGGATTTATTGAAATATATCATGGGAAAAATTATTTTTTTTCATAAAATAACAAGTATTATTTATTTTCTTAATCAATTTATTAATTTTCTTGTTCTAAGGTTCTATCAGCTATGGAAAATAATGAATCAATTGCTTTTATTATAAGAAAAAAAATAATGAATCAATTATTTTCATTCTAGTACATATGATAATTTCTTTTTCTTTCTCTGTAAAGACACACACACAGTACTCTCATAGAATTGAGTCCAACAACCAAATTTAAGTTCTTGTTCGAGAATCGGATTATTAGTGGTAACAGTAACTTCTTTGAAATTTTATTGTAAATATTTCTTTTTTCTGCACATTTATGTGCCTAGTATAGGGGATTATTTCATTATTCCAATAATTATTTCACAACATTAAAATTATGTCTAGCAAAGATGTTTCTGAGAAAATATTGATGGGTTATTTTAATTCTAAATTCGAGTCTCCTGAATTAAACGTTAGTGGAAGGAAAAAAGTAAACCCTCTCTTTGTTTTTTTTTTTAAACCATCGTTTTCTTTCCCATATAATCACATTTGATTTGTGTAACCTGGAAAAGAAACTTCTTATTTTTTTTCCCTTTTAACTTGTGTTATTGTTGAGAAATGTGATTGACTGCAATCTGCCCTTATTATGGTACTGCAGTAGTTATTTCTAGCACTATACATCTTATATTCAAGCAAAAACATGTTTTAATTTTTATTTTCTTTTCTCTTTGCATCACCATCCAATTTGCAGAATGAGAGAAGATCATGAGCAGAAAAATTGGGATATTTGCGAACAAATTCTGTCTCAAAAGCATTGAAATAGCAATGTAAGTGTTAAAACAAAAAAAATATCTTACAATTTTCCTTTAATTCAATTACATCCACTTTGATTCTATTGTTTTTTATATTATATATAGGAAAAGGGCTAAAAAGCATAATTATCATTTGCTCCATTTGATCCCCAAAAAATTGAGATTTGGTCACAAGTTTTTCAACTTTTAGGTATGTATACATACATATGGGTGGGAGCATGTTTAATTTCTTAGGATTTATGTTCATGAAAGTGTGGCTATCTATACTATTCTACACATTCGCCATATACCTACCATAATACTCCTTCTTTAAGCCTTCTGAACGTGAGACAAGATAAAAGTACACTCATAAACATGAATAGTGAACAGTTGAGCAAAATGAATAAAGTGTTTTCATTCTTTTCAACCAAAATCCTTTAATTTCAAGCTGTCTCCATTTATATGGGTGGATGAAGCAGTTCCTGCTAAAAGTTTTTCAAAAATAAATGTCCTAAACAAAACTTGAGCAACCTATAATAAGTTTGTATCGTTAATTAGTTATCGCCAGCGAAGGTGGCCTCTCAACATCGAAGGGCTGGGCGCATGTTCAGCTTATTGCTACTGCAATCTGCACATTATATACATACATGATACATGTTAACTATGCTATATATAGCTCCTTAATTATTCCAGTTCCGGGTCTTGATTAATTTAATAAATACTGCATTAATATGTTTAATTGCAGACTAGCGATTAACACTTTACGTTTAGCATGCCATATCTAGGTTAGGATGGGAAGAAGAAAAAGCTGTGTGGAATAGATAATTTAATACACCTAGAGATCTTGTGGAACAAAATATCATTTTTGCAGCATGAGAAGGTGACGTTTTAAATGAAGAATCTAATGCACATACGCTGGATTTGTGAATACCATTGATGGCTGGGAGCAGCTACTAAATACTGAACTACTTTTTCTTTATTGATTTTTATTTCTTTATCTTTCACCAACTTGAGGTACCTAAGTAAATACTTGGGACAAAATATGGAAATGATTGGACGAAGAAAATTAATTTTACAATTTTCACTTTGTTGCATCATAATATATATTGACCTTTGCGCGTCAACCCTGTTGGTGAAGGAAACGAAATTGCATTTATATTACACTAGTATGCGACTTGGAAAAAAAGGGGCTCCTACTAGGGTTTTGTCAAATGCCCCTAACAGTTAACTTCATATTGATTCAATCTTCATATATGTATGCCTTTTAGAGAAACTGAATCTTGGGGACAAAGGGCAGCAGCTATACATGATGGAAGAAATAGAAAAGAGCGGTACTGGAAGTGAACAAGAACAAGCTGAAAATAATTCTTTACTGTCTTCTTCACAAAAGTGTTCGTCCTTCGATTTAAATGAAGAAGCTAGCAGTGAAGAAGAAGATGGAAGTGCCGAGGAAGATGAGAAAAGAACAGAAGGGAGTTCATCAGCTAATAATAATAATTCTTCCATTGAAAAAAATGAACGAAGAACTACTGTTAGACAATATGTTCGATCCAAAATGCCACGGCTGCGATGGACTCCTGATCTCCATCTCTCTTTTGTGCATGCTGTTGAAAGGCTTGGTGGACAGGAGAGTAAGAACTTTCTATATATTGAATTTTCTATCTTTCTTTTCTTCTTTTCATGAGCTAATGAAAATTAATGGAATATGACAATTTGTTAATTATTATCCATTCTAATTGGTGAAGGAGCAACTCCCAAGTTAGTTCTTCAGCTAATGAATGTGAGAGGGCTTAGCATTGCCCATGTAAAGAGTCATCTGCAGGTACTATAGTATTAATTAGCTAGGGTTTGGTCTCATATGCATGGATCTATTTTTCTGATTTTCGTCCATGCATAATTTATGCCCCGACTCATACCTTCTTCCTCTTTATGCATATCAGATGTATCGAAGTAAGAAGCTTGATGAGGCTGGGCAAGGTGAGTTTCCTTATCTTTAGATTTCATCAATTTGTTAAATTTTGTTCACTGAAATTTAATCTTCTTATAAATAAAATGTTCTTACTTAATTAATGATTAAAAACCAATTTAAAGAAATTTAAATTGGGAATGACTTATTTAATTTAGAATAAAAATAAAGTTTAATGATTAATAAATTGACTATAATAAAAGTCAATATTAAATTTTTTAACTATTAAAATAAATTATTCCTGTTGATATCAATCAAGTCCAGAACAGTGAAACACGCGTAATTTATATTAGAATAGATATTCATGTTAATAATTTTGAAAAAATCGAAATTTTATCTTAATTATAGTAAAAAAATTTGAATTTTTACTTTATTTTATTATGATAATTTTGAAAAGAAAATTAGGATTTTATTTTAAGTTGTGCAAATTAATGTCGTTAGACCATTAGATCAAAATTTAAATTTAAATTAATTTATGAACTATCATTAAAATAATAATTATAATTATTAGAAAACGAATATTGGAAACATGTACAGAACAATAAGTAGTGAATATGATATATAATGAAGGAAAATTAAGTGGGAGAAAAGCCTCCCTGTAAATCTGTACATCAAGATGTTCTCCAAAGAGATCAAAATTTTTCAGGATAAGTATAACTTTTCACATGAAATAATAACAGCCATCTTTACTTTCTGATGATATATCAAAGAAAATAATATATAATAAAAGCCATCCTTTTGTTATTGAATTGGAAACCTGCTCGCATCATTCTGAAATGATATCAATTATTTTATACACCTTGACATATCTAAAAATTTTCCATAATTTAGACCAATGAAAAAAAAGAAAATAATGTACTCATATTATTGTCAAGATATATATCAAATTCTAACAAATTAATTAAGTTGCTTTTCATTTTACAGTACTAAGTCATGCATACAGATCCATGCAAAGAAGAGATGGCATTAATTCAGGCATGTTACACCAAATTACAACAGCTCCTCATCAACATTTTAGAATGGAAAATGGTGGAATTGTTTTAGCTAGAAATTCTATTCATCAGAATACTTTTGGTCACAATCTTTTGCACTCTTCCTTCTCCCAGCCCCAGAGACCACTAAGTTTCAAAGCAAGCTTCTCAAGGTAACTCTTATACATTCGTGGATGCTTGTTTTGTATGAGATTGATTAAAAGTACTTTGATAAGGATAACTATTATAGTAGTATATCTCACGTGTAGACAATTTCTCTAACAAACTCTATCTGTAGTTATAGCTACTCACATCTGCTATTGTACTATATCTTGCTGATCTAGCCAAAATTACTTTGTTTTCAGGATAAGAAGATGAAAATTTTGTTTCACATTTCTAATGCCATCACCTTTCATGTCATATATATTATTGTAGGCGTCAATATTGGAGTTCTTATCAGCATGATGGAAGAAGGCAAATAAGCACTTTGACAAGCAATGATGTTGAACAAGGATTGGATACAACGATGCAAATTGGGCCCCTGAGACCTAGTAGATTTCTTGAAGAAAGGCGATGGCCTCCGTTGGAAATGATTAAAAATCGATGGAAAGTTACGAAAAATCCCACTGATATTACCTGCCCTAATACCTGCTCTGAACCTGAACCACATCAAATCGGTAACTTATTACCAAGGTCATCAGCTGGGGCAACTTGCTATTGGAAACCAACCGAGCAATCTTTATTCAACTCGCACGATTCTAACAGTGATTTCAATCGTCGTAAACTAACGTTTGAACCCCCATTTCGGCTTGAGGTAACTAACAATTGCTAGTTAGAATATTTAGTTTACTGTTTGAAATGTCTCAAGAGAACTCCTTGAAATCTTATGTTTCTTTCCCTTGCATGCATGCAGTTGAATCAAGAT
This sequence comes from Hevea brasiliensis, assembly GCF_030052815.1. Classification (NCBI taxonomy): domain Eukaryota; kingdom Viridiplantae; phylum Streptophyta; class Magnoliopsida; order Malpighiales; family Euphorbiaceae; genus Hevea; species Hevea brasiliensis. The sequence continues at coordinate 47,684,835 of NC_079510.1, forward strand.
AAAGTGTTGAAGGATAATAAGGAATGGTTGCCAGATTTGCAGCTGAGGCTAAGCCAAAGAGTGGGAATCGATGAGAATAAGAGTAGCCATTGTAGAAACAAACAGGATATAAGCACAAAGCTTTCGCTTTCTTAGTGCCAACAAGAAGAAGATTTTGAAAGAAAAGCAATAAAGCGTAGCATTCCGTACGAATACATTTGCAGCAAAGGCCCACACGCAGAGGCTGAGTACTTGGGAATATCTGACTGTATATGTAGAAAGAAAGACAGAAGAGTGAGATCTTTTTAAGTACTTGTCTTGGAACCTTTACGCGCTTTTGTTTGTCCCTGTTGGTACTGAATCAGTTTTGAGTGAAATTAAGGCAAATTTCTTGTATGCACATAGAGATAAGATATAAGATGAATAGTATGATATATTAATTAAATATATAAGTTTTATATATTTATATTATAAGTTTATGATAGATGGGGTTTTGATAAAAATTTTAAAATGCATTTTAAAAGTGAACGAAAGTAACATATCGCATGCATAGCATTCATTGAATCATGTTATGTGCCTTAGACCTGCAATTCTGTACCATTATATGCCTTTCATAATGCAGAAGGTTAAAATTTAAATGTCAATAACTCTCATTCCTTTTAAAATTATTCAAAAAAAAAAAAAACTTACACTGCTTTATTATATATATAAATCAAAATATAGCTAATAGCTTGCCCTTAATCAGATTTGAGAAGTGAATTTTATACATTGATCAGCAAATTAGAATAATTAATATGTTTTCACACATGTAGAGAGTATATTTATTTTATAGATTATTTAATTTGTTTTCTTATATATTATTTATTTTATTTGAATTTTCATATTTTTTATAAAATACAAATTAAAACTATCACAAATAAATAGAGTAAGATATCATCTCGGAAATGAAATAGGCTTCTTCAAATCAAAATTGCGTGTCCAAAGTCAAGACTTGATCCCTTTAAGCCTAGACGAGGGCCTATGCTCGGTAACTAGCCCTCCCAGGATGTTGGGCTACGAAAAGTGTTGGGCTAGACCCTGATATGAGTTCGCAAACTTAAGACACTCTATGTTGAAGTGCCATAGGACGCAGCGGTATGACAATGGATGGAGCGTCCATAAAAATTATTCTACTTGGTGTTAAATTTAATGCATTAAGGGCATGCTTGCTTCACCATGAAATTTAAAAATAAAAAAAAAATCTTTAGAATTCTACTACATACAATTTTATTTTTGAGATGACTAAATAACTAACATATCTAACTGCAATTAGCATTGATAATTTCTAATAGGATTCACAATTTAAGCTTAAAGATTAATAAAACGAAAGAAGTGAAACAGAGGTGATCCCTTAAAATAAGAAATACACAATTATATAAAAATACACACAACCTCATTACGGCATATATAATCCCACATAAACTCCAACTCCAGTCGCAGATAAATATTTCAAACTACTCCCATGTCAAAGGTCAAACAAAATTGCTTTAAACTTTGAAGGCCAAGAGCCCCAGGGAAACTAATTTATGAGTTTGGGTATTCCATGCTTGCTATGGCAATGATTGCCATCATCAGAGCAAGGTATATCAGATTGATCACCAAACCAACCTGTGAAGCACAAATATCAAAGGATCCCAAGACGAGAATTGATGATGAAAACATTTAACAATGTTTCATGTATTCTAATGGTGTGATATTCCTAATTTCCCAGAGCTTCACCCCTGTATCAGTGCAAGTATTCAAGGCAATGCCAATTTACAAAACTTAAACAAGAAACAAGAACAAATGCATTCCACCTTCCATTGTAGAAGAATAAGCAACGTAAGGATCATTTCCCCAGGAAAAAAAATAGGGGCTTGAAGATTTGAACTGTGTTTGAGCATTCTATAGAAAAATCCAAACAAAACATTGATGCTGGAGAATGTTATGTAGAAAAGCCCTTCAAGTCTCTAACTTTTAGATTGCTGAGAAGCATGAGGAAATAATTCCTGCCCAACAAATTTTAAAACGTGTCAATTCTTCTATATCTCAACATCAAGCAATTATGAAAAAACTGTGAAGATTATTATGCAAGCGATCAAATTACCTCAGAATAGCGTACATGATCACTGTGCAAATAGGATGATTTTACAATATTTTCCCATTTGGAACTAGTAGAGGATGTCTTAGGATCCTCCTGCTTACTCTGGAAACTGGTGCCTTGGTGTAAATGCCATGGCAGATTTTGAGACGAAATTGAAGGCAGGGTACGCCAAAGCCAAGATTCCGAAGGAGTTTTGGGTAGAAGTGGGGGAAGAGGAGTCTGCACTAAATTGGTTTTTGCATTTTGAGAATCAATGTTTGAAATCTGATTGCTATCAATATTTAGATTTCCTTCTGAGGTTGTACTTGCACATACTAAGGCCTTTGATTCCTGAGATAAGTTCTCAGACCTGTCTGCTTTGCCTTTGTGAGATGACCTGTCTGAGAGAAGATATAAATCAGCTTCACCAGACTCCAAGCACTTGTGTTCCAGTTTACCCATTCCCCCAGGAAGATTCAGGCGTTTCGTGTCTTCAGAAAAAGATTCTATTGCAGCAGTTTCTTGAATTTCTCTGCTATTTAACAAAGATTTAAGATCCTTTTCTCCAGAGTCCACAAAACCCCTCTTATTGACTTCAGAGGAAGCTGAATTTGAACACAATAATCCAGCCACATTTACAGTATCGACATACAATGTCTTCTCAACAGGGGGGGTCACAGGGCAAGATCCTCGTCTAATCCCATGATAAGATACTAGTTCCTGAGACTTACTGTAGACTTTGCTATAAAAATTCAATTTATTAGCTTTCAAATCCTCGAGTTCTTTAGGGATGCCCAAAAATCCCCCTCCACGGAAGGGTGACTGAGGTGCTTGATTGCGGTAAGGAGATATGCCCCCTGATCGCCTAAAAGGAGATGTCCGACTTATCATTTGCCGGTCACTTGTATATGAGAACCGATTGGATCCACAACTTAGCTTGTTCTCAACACCTACAAGCTTAGGTGATCGAATTTCATTGTCTAGATTTTGTTTATAAACAGCATCCTTGGCAGGCTGAAAAGCAGAAACCCAAAAATTGTCAGCATTGGCCAACACTGAGAAACGACCTCCAAGTCATAACAAGAAAGCTTAACACTGAAAACAGAAGAAAAACAGAATACCTTCTTTACTGATGGACTCTGAGACCTGGCATAAGCTGCTTTACTCAGTTTTTTAATATCGTCACGGGTGGAAGACATCGAAGCGTGGGCCCTAACTTTGATCACAGGAACAGGATTCAAGAGGCTCAAAGAATTCCTTACGCATAACCGAGGAAGCATACCACAGCCTTTGGTTGCTATACTGCCAGAATCAGTACAATCATCACATTCATCTTCACTTTCTTCATCTTCTATATCCTGGCCATAAGGTAGGGCATTTAAAGATTCATTTCGATTAACAGGAGCTTTCCTATCTGGATGAACAACCTTCATAATCTGCCTAGGCTGTTCAGCTGATACAGGCTGCTTTCTTGAAGCATAATGAGGTGTCTCCAATGTCATTGCCTTGGCAGCAGGCAAGAAGCGACTCATCATGAAGTCTCGGGTTTGTGGATCAGTGGAGAATGTTCCTGATCGCTTCACAACCTGATTATCAAACCCACTCACACCGCTTACACTACAGTTCACAGAGGACGAATCCGTAGGACACAATGTGTATAGTGCATCAGAGTAAACATCATCATGATTATCATTGTCACCATCGTTCTCTGAATTGAAGCCTGCTTTCTCATTCACTCCCTCCTTCAAACGATCCAATCCACTCACAACAACATTCTCGAAAGAATTTGCTTCATTTTGATGCCTAAACACATCTTGATCTTGAGGTTTCTTTCCCTTAATGTTCCTGATAACATCCAATGCCCTTTGAGTAACAAATGCCTCCTTTCGGCCCCGAGGAACATGCATGCTAGCTTCCTTGCGCCTGCCAGGGATCTGTTCCCAATGAAAAGGAATTGCAACTGGTTCTGTTACTTGATCTAAATTGAAATCCGAATTATGAGAACGAAGAGTCTGGCGTCTATTGAGGTGGGAGTTTTCGAATTTTTCCCTATTTGCTCCATTTGAAGATTTTGTTGGAGTAGAAGATCTCCTAACTGACAAAAGCGGCACATTGAAATTCAACTTCCTTTCCTCCATCACTGCTCGCTCCACTATCAAGCAAATTCAAAAATCACCAATTTCAAATCATTGCTTACACAAAAGGATCCAGGCGAGTTCCTCCATATCCCAATCCTCCAGAAAAAAAATCTGAAAATAAACAGAAAAATAGTAACCATAAGCTGAACACCATATGGCATGAAATTGAAAGATAAAAGAGAGAGAGAAATAGAGGGATTGAGGACAATGGAAAAATGATCTCTTCGACTGCACGCTTCAAAACAGTAAGTAATCGTATAATAACGCTAGAAAAGCAAGATCATTTATTGTTCTCTCATAAGAATTAAAGGGAATCATAAAAATGCTGTGTCAGGTGCCATAGAGAAAATTAAAAAAATAAACAAACCAAATTGGGATCTGTGAAAACAATAACCTTATTCAACTTACTAATCTGGTGAGATCAGAGCAAAAATAATACTATATATAGAATTCAATTTTTCCCAGCAGCAAAACAGAGTTAAAATACTCCATGTAAATACTAAATGGGCATTTATTATATGAGCTGACATGATAAGTAAGTACATATTCTGGTCAGAAACAACTAACTTCATAAACTCTTAGAACTGATCCTTTTGACGGCTAAAGTATCATCCATACCTATCATGAACTAAGAACCAAAGTATCTCTGGCAGATTGAAAATTCAAAAGAAACCAAGAAGGCAAGAAAGAACTGTATAGTCAAATTAAGTTGAATTGAAGATATTCAAACGGAAGGAATGAAAACAACTTACCTTGCATGATCAAAGAAAAACTTGAAAAGATTTTAGTTTCGTTGAAGTTATAAGTCACTGAATGAAACTGAAGGATCATAGAAGAAGAAGAAGAAGAAAACGAGAGAGCGAATGAAGGAGAGAGTTTAAGTGAAGGCTGATGTTACTGCTCAATAGGGGTCCTAAAATGATGCCGAAAATTCAGGGAATGAGTGAAAATAAAGAAAAGTCACTAGAGAGAGAGCGCATGCTTTTTAGCTTTCTGAGTATAGAGAGAGAAAGCATTCATGGAGATAGCCAGAGGCAGGAAGGTTAAACACTTGTCTCGGCTTGGCCTATGCTTTTACTTTTTGGTCTCCCCGTTTGAACACGCCATTGATTTTGGTCTTCCCTACTTTATTTCTTTAATCAAATTTTGACTAATTATTAAAAATATCAATAACATTAAAAATAATATTTTTTCTCTTAAAAAAAATAATTTTCTATATAATATAAAAAGTAAAATTATAAAATTATAAAAGATAATATGTATATATATATTAAACGTATTTAATAATTTTTTTTAATTTTTTAAAACTCTTTATATTTATTTAGATACAGTAAACATTAATAAATTAAGGAATCATTACTCCCAAATTAATAAGGAAACTATATCCAACGACAAATATATTATTTTTTAAAATTGATAAGATTTTAAATTTAAATTTTCTTATAAATAGTAAAAAAATTTATAAAATATTTTTAATATATAAAAGTACTTTCTCTTTTTAAAAGAAAATTTCTTTTAATATAAAAAGTAAATCTCGATAATTATTCAGATATATATACATTAACTGCATTTACTAATATATATATATATATATATATGTTAATTGTATTTATTAATTTTAAATATATTTAATATAAATTTAAGTTCATATAATTTACATAAAAATAAATTTAATAATTATTAATTTAAATATTTATATTAAAAAATATATAAAATTAATTAAAAAAATATATAAAATTTAAATATTTAAATACAAAAATTTAATCTAATAATAAATAACCTCCCTAGATAATCTTTCTTCAGATAGAGCAAAAGCTAATGGGTGGAATTGGATGCCGACCAATTTGAAGGACAACGTCGCTTCATTGTATTAACGTTCCCAGTCTAATCAGCTTTCTTTTTCTTATGTTATGGTTATTAAAGGGAATTTAATTTAGGGGGGCGTGATTGAAGTATAACATCCCTTTTATAGCATACCTACCCAGCACAGCATTTTAATCATTTATTGTGCTGATATACTATGACTATTTATTCCAAATAATTACGCTCAAGTTAACCTTCCAGGGTATGTTTCTCCTTTTCCTATTTCTTGAATTTGATTTAAATTCGTATAATTTAAAATCAACTTAAAAAATTCAAAATTATTAGATTTAAACCTGTTAAAAATATGTAAAATTGTAAAACCATACCCAACTTGAAAATTATTCAGCTCTTTGGTTCATTTTTCACATTTATCTTTCACGCATGCAAAAAGAAATGGAATGAGACATAAAAATAATGATAAATATATTGGAAAAAAATATATTTTTTTCTATATGGAAGAGTGTAAAAACAATTTTAATTTTTTAAAACAGCTTCACATTTTGATTTTATGGTGCTCAGAGGCTAGGCCATGTGTTTGGTTTAAATGTAATCTTTGTAGAATAGAATAAAATAGGAGGAATGTCCAAAAAAATGATATCATGCAACTACAAGACATGGTAAGTGGGAAGTGCTTTTGTTTTTGTCTAGCTTCTCTAATCTTTATGTGGAAAAAGGAAGAGAAAACCTTACCCTACCACTTGCGCACTGAACACGCCATGGCCAGGCCATGCCATGAACAACAACCCACCACCCAACCCGTTACCCTTCAGAAAGGAACACCAAACTCATTTTCGACCCTATTATGACCACGTTTCCTTATCTCCCTGATAAATATCTGTCGTTCAACCCAAGAAATTCATCACTGATTGTGGACTTGGCTTCTTCATATATGATTTCATTTATCTATTTTGATAACAAAGGATTAGGGTATCTGAAATAGCAACACGTGGTAAGGTGGGTTTTGGGATAATATAGGTGCTAGGGCATTCTTTAGGATATATATGACTACCTTAATGTATCAAGTTACTGCGGCTGCTTTTCAGAATAAAGTTATAGGAAGAGTAATGTGATATTCTAATGAAAGGCATAGCGTAGGTTAAAGAAAAAAAGAAAATTTAATCTTTCCAATATGAATGGATTCTTATTTATAGAACAAATAATTCAATGTTTGCCTAACACGTGTAAAGTTACTATAAGTGAACTGTGTTAACTACTGAAGTCTATTTAAAAAGTCTAATCAAGTTATTTTAAAATAATAATAATTCTGATACGTCTGAATTAAGTGACAGGTGATAGCCAATCAGATTGGTACTATAATAACTTATTTCACTGGTTTATTTGAGACAAATAAATTTGACTACCTTAATATATCATGTTACTGTGGCTGCTTCTCAGAATAAAGTTATAGAAAGAGTAATGTGATATCATAATGAAAGGCATAACATAGGCTAAAGAAAAAAGGAAAATTTAATCTTTCCAATATGAATGGATTCTTATTTTTAGAACAAATAATTCAATGTTTGCCTAACAACTGTAAAGTTACTATAAGTGAACTGCGTTAACTATTGAAGTCTATTTAAAAAGTCTAATCAAATTATTTTAAAATAATAATAATTCTGATACGCCTGAATTAAGTGACAGGTGATAGCCAATCAGATTGGTACTATAATAACTTATTTCACTGGTTTATTTGAGACAAATAAATTTATTGATCTATGAAGACATTCCTATTTAAATAAGTTGAGAGATAGCGCAAACTATGCTTGAGTAATGTAAGGCCTCTAATCCTAATTTTATCGGATAATACATTAATCAATTTACAAATGTGATGACTTTACAACAAATTCTAATTTCTATGTTATATTCCTTTTCGTCGTATTGAGTACTGTGCTTTAAGGATGCAGCATTGTTGCTAACCTCTCCCAGTATGAATGAATGTTGCCCATGGAATTCCCTATGAAATATAATTGATAGTTATCATTATCTTTTATTGAGTGAATTATATCACTAATTTCAAAATTAGAGATCAATTATATGACCTCTTTTATCTCTAATTTAGAAATGAGATCATATCTAAGGCGATCGCATTATGGTATGGGGTTTTCTTGCTGACGTGATCAAAAGATATTCAATTCCTTTTAAGTACACGTGTCCTCTTTATTCAAAAACCCGTTTACTCATACCGTAAAGATTAGAGAATATATAACTCTTTTATGAATGTACATGTGCACTTCATTTAAATGTCTCATATATTTTATATTGTATAATGTCAATTCAATTCTATTTAATGAATTCAAAAAATTACATAATTTTTGTAACCCTGCCTAGGTGAGTTAATTTTACAGTCAGAGTGAGAGTGGAGCTGCACCGAGAAGAAGAGAGAATATACTGAACGTGCATTGTTCCTCTGGAATATTCAGGAGGACACTCCACTCCAAGAAAATTTGTGATCTATGTATAAATCCTGTCACTTGATGTGACCTAACAATTCACCAAATTCAAATCACTGTATCATCAACTGATAACGATGCAGCAATTAGCAATCCGAAAGGAGGAAATTTGAAAGCCTCACGCTCTTTGAGCCCAGATTATTTGGATGTCCTGTCACAAATTCTCAAGTCGTTCATTGACCATTTTTGTTGGATGGTAACATTGACAATGGCCCATTTCTTCCCCTTCTCAGCAATCCTGGGACTACTGGTAGAGGGACTCAAACTGGAGCTCTGACTCTGAGCAATAGCTATGAGGTTTAGACTTCAGATCAGTTGTTTCCATTTGATATTGAACTTCAAATCACTGAAATTAAAACCCATCAATATCTGTTGAAGTATATTGCGAGGTCGTAGATAATAATACTGAATATGGCTCGAAAAAACCTACAAGCCATGGAACATATATGATAAGAGTTTTCTCCTCTGTTCCTACCTTTAAATTCTTTAGGGATCATATTTTTTTTAGCGAACTGCAGCGAAAGGGTTCCTCTTCCACTGGAGAGGTTGGTTTTTTCTCTCTTGTTGCTTTCATCTAGCTTGCTTCAGAGGGGAACTTGTGCTTAGCCATATACCGCTTCTTTGCAACCACTCCCAGGCAATCTCCCTTGCTCTGCCACACAAGCACACACACACAAAAAGGAAAGGTTAATTAATGATCAAATCATGCCTCGAAGTTCAATAGGAAAAGGACTAATGATTCGCAACTTGTAACGATCTTGAACTAACAGCAATTCTTGAATTTCACGAACTGAATTGTTACCTAGTGGCGGTGATGGTGGGGACGGAGGAGTGGAGGACTAGGTGGAGATGGAGCAGTGGATTCTTTGGTTGGATAAGAGGCCATAGCATTGACGGCACAAACACCATATGGCAAATTAGTGTTCCTCCTTAGGTAGAAGTATCCTTCCATACCCCAATCAGTACCCCATGAATTCTTCACAATCCAATAATCTCCATCATTTTCAGAGCCATAACCAACCATAAGAACAGCATGATCAATGTCATCTGGATTATCAGAGCAGCTACCATCATATATCCCCTGACCACATCACATCATTTTCATATTATTAAACTAAACACTCCTACCGTTTCTGGAGTTATAATATCTCAGTTTGAATTGCAATGAAAACCAAATGAATCAAATAATAATAATAATAATAATAATAATAATAATAATAATAATAATAATAATGCTTGCAAAATGAAAAGAGAGACTTGTATACAGTTGAAAATCTATTGCAGAACCATCCATACCCACGCTAATAGGTTGCTGAGCAGTAGCATACAAGAGAGCACTGTCTAATTCAGCTACGACTTGGTACCCATCAATGGAAGCAATTTTTTCTCTCCTCCTAACCAAACAAAAACACCATAAACAATCAGACAGAGGAGATAAGATCAGCCAAATAACTTTCGTTGGGTTCTAGTATAGATAGAAACTAATTAACCTTGGTGGTGTTGCAAGTGCCATCCACACCAGTTTAAGGATAATCAGCTTCCTTATCAATTCCACCATTGCTAATAACCCATTCAAAAGCGTAGTCCATATAGCCTCCATCACATCCATAATTGCTTGTATCACAATCCACAAGTTCCTGTTCTGAAAGGCTAATGAGGTCTCCGGAGACTAGGGCATTTATTCCTTCTATGGCACCAGTGGTAGAGAATGACCAACAACTTCCTGTGAACATTGACCAACCAATAACTCAGGCAGAGAACATGAAACAAGATTTAAGAAATCTAACAAAACATTACAATCTATTATTAATATTAAAGTTTTGGCTGGATACCAACATATTCTTCCATAAGGCCATCATTACGAATTCTCCCGGTGAATGAGCAAATAGCCAAATAATAATCTAGAGACATGATCGAAATTTAAACTTAATATTAATAATTATGCTTAATTGTTATTTTTTGTGGCTTGAATTTTGAATATGTTTTTCATGGGTCCGAATTGTTACCTGACCCAAAAGTTTCGCGCTGCGACCTGATTGGAATAAAAAACAAGATCTGTTGTGGTAGCAGAAGGCACGAGCCGATTGTAATATTCTACCTTTTGCAGTAGAGTTGTGAGATATTCGGGAAACACACTGGGATTAGAGTTTGAGTGTTTTGAGTGATTGTATCTTACTCTTTTCATCATAGTGAAACTTTTTTCTATTGTCTTGCCCATGAATGTAGACTTTATGGTTGAACCATGTTAAATCCTATATTATTTTTTCTTCTCTTTTTTATATTATGTGATTGTACGATTTGTATGTGTGCCTTAGATTTATGTACTTATTATAACAAACTGGTATCAGAGCTATGTGCACAAAACCTAAAGTTTATAGATGGCATCGTCTTCAACGAAATATGAGATAGAGAAGTTTGATTGTGGATCGAGTTTTAGTATGTGGAAGATTAAAATCAAATCTTCCTTTATTCTGCAAGGTGTATGGAAGGTAATCGATGATAACTTTCCAGAAGGTATGAAAGAGGCGAAGAAGGCTGACCTAAAGGAGAGAACCTTGAATGCAATTTTTATGAACGTAACTGATAATGTCCTACACGAGATTGCTGGTGAAAGCTCAGCGTCTATGGTATAAAAGAAATTTGAGGAGTTATACTCTGCTAAATAGCTGACCAATCACCTATATCTGAAGAAAAGACTTTACAATTGAGAATTAGCAAAGGTACGCCCATTAAAGAATATCTGGATAAATTTAATTCAATCATTATGGACTTGAAGAATATTGATATTGATATAGATAGTGAGGATCAGGCCCTTATTGTGTTATGTTCTTTGCCACCCTCCTATGAGACTTTTGTTAATACTTTGTTATATGGAAAAGATAGTATTTCATTAGCCGATATTAGTAATTCTCTAAAATTGAAGGAGTTGAAAATGAATTTTCCAGATAATAGAGAAAGATTTGAGGGGAAAGGTTTGGTGAGCAGGGGAAGAACATATTCAAGGGAGGGTTCTTCTAGCAGGAAGAAATCTAAGGCCAGATCTAAGTCAAGAATGAAAAAGGCCAACTATTTTGAGTGAGGGGAGCAAGGTCACTACAGGAGAGACTGTCCCAAGTTTAAAAATAAAAAGAGAAAGCAGCCAAAAATTTCTGGGAACGTGGTTGACAGTTTTATTAATTCTGATGGTGATGATAATGTTGGAGAAATTTTATCTGTGAGTTCAGATCATGGACAAAATTTCTGGATTCTTGATACTTGTGCTACTTATAACATGTGTCCACACAGAAACTGGTTTGTTACTCACAAACAGATGAGTGGCAAGGTGTTTCTGGGCAATGATCATGCATTATCTATGGAAGGAATTGGTAACATCAGATTGAGGATTTTTTATGGCATTGTCAGAACTATAAAGTGCTGGCATGTTCCAGGACTAAAGAGGAACCTAATTCTCTTAGGACACTTGACTCTCATGAATTCAGATACCATGCAGAGAATAGAGTTCTCAAAATGTGCAAGGGCTCTATGGTACTCATGAAGAGCAGTTTGGTTTCAAAATTATATTTTCTTCAGGGCAGTACAGTTTCAGGAGAAGCTACAATAGCATCCAGAAGCAATAATTAGAATCAGACTCAATTGTGGTACCTACGTCTTGGTCATATGAGTGAAAGAGGATTATCTGTGTTGAGCAAGCGAGATTTATTGAACGGGCAGAAAATAGAATCTGTGAACTTTTGTGAACACTGTGTGTTTGGTAAATAGACCAGGGTGAAGTTCGATAAAAAGGCAGTATACAAGACCAGAGGAACGGTGGATTATATCCACTCAGATTTATGGGATCCTAACAGAATCCCTTCTAAGAGCGGTGCCAAGTACTTCATGACTTTAATTGATGATTACTCTCGAATGATGTAGGTGTATTTTCTGAAAACAAAAGATGGGGCATTTTCAACCTTTGTAAAGTGGAAGACGATGATTGAGAAGCAGATAGAAAAGAAGATCAAGCGTCTTAGAATTGATAATGGGTTAGAATTTTTTAATCGTGAGTTCAATATATTCTATAGCAATGAAGGTATAATGAGACACCGCACTTGTATAAGGACACCACAATAAAATGGTATTGCAGAATGCATGAACAGAACGCTTTGTGATAAAGCACAAAGTATGCTCCACATTCAGGATTGGGAAAGGATTTCTAGGCTGAAACAATTAGTACAGCTTATTTTTGGGTTAATAGATCTTCGTCTATAACTATTGAGTATAAAACTCTTTTTAAGATCTGGTCCAGTTCACCTGCTGATTACTCTCAGCTGAGAGTATTTAGTTGCCCTGCTTATGCTCATGTGAGGGACATTAAGCTTAAGCCGAGAGTAAGCAAATGCATATTTCTAGCGTATGCATCTGGAGTGAAAGGCTACAAGTTATGGTGCAATGATCCAAAGTCTCCAGGATTAATTATCAGTAGATATGTGACATTTAATGATTCTGCTTCATTGGATAGTCAGAGGGAGAAGTCAATAGTAGAATCATATCACAGTGTCAGAGAATAGGTGGAGCTTGATATTGATACTTCAGCAGTTCAGTCTAGTGATCTAGAGGATAAGGTGCAAGATCCCGATCAACAAGAGGATGCACCTGAGCAACAGCAATAAGAACCATATAACATTGCAACTGGTAGAGAGAGAAGACAGATTAGACCATCGCAGAGATATGCATATGCAGATCTAGTTGCATTTGCCTTGTCAGTTGCTGAGACAATTTATGTGCATGAACCCAGCAATTATAGAGAATCTATTTCTTATTCAGATGCATATCAATGGGTCGGTGTTATGAGTGAAGAAATTGAATCTCTTCACAAGAATCAGACTTGGGAACTTGTAACATTGCCCAAGGGACAGAAAGCGGTAGGCTGTAAATGGGTGTTCAAGAAAAAGAAAGGCACTCCAGGGGTTGAACCACCTCGATATAAGGCTTGGTTGATAGCAAAAGGCTTCACTCAAAGGGAGGGAATTGACTTTAATAAAGTGTTTTCTCCAGTTGTGAAGCACAGTTCTATCAGAGTCTTACTTGCTATGGTTGCTCTTCATGATCTAGAGCTTGAGCAACTAGATGTGAAGACAACATTTTTGCATGGTGAGTTAGAGGAGCAAATTTACATGAGTCATCCTGAGGGATTTGTCATTTCAGGTATGGAAAACCATGTTTGCTTGCTTAAGAAATCTTTATATGGTTTGAAACAATCCCTTAGGCAGTGGTACAAAAGATTCGATACATTTATGGTTCGTAATGGTTTTAATCGTAGTTCATATGACAGTTGTGTGTATCATAAGAAGCTTTTAGATAATTCTTTTATTTATTTATTGTTGTATGTGGATGAGATGCTTATTGCTGCTAAAAGCATGTCACAAATTAACATTCTGAAAAAGCAGTTGAGTGATGACTTTGAGATGAAGGATTTGGGAGCTACAAAGAAGATATTAAGAATGGAAATTACCAGGGATAGAAGTGTTGGGAAACTTTTCTTGTCTCAATAGGCCTATGTTGAGAAAGTGCTTAAGCGTTTCAACATAAATAATGCTAAGCTTGTGATTGTTTCGTTTGCTACCCATTTTAAGTTATCTGCAAACAGGTCACCAAAAACTGATAAAGAGATGGAGCACATGTCCAGTGTTTCCTATTCGAGTGTTGTTGGTAGCATCATGTATGCTATGGTATGCACCCGACCTGATATTTCATATGCAATTAGTATTGTGAGTAGATATATGGCTTGTCTTGAGAAAGAGCATTGGCAGGCAGTGAAATAGATTTTGAGGTATTTGAAGGATACTACAGATATTGGTTTGACATTTGATACGGTGTGTCCGCAAGTGCACGGGTCACAGTAGTATAGTTTTAAAAAAAATGATATCGATCCCACAGGGAATTGTGCTTAAATTGGAAATAAAAGTATAAACTAATTAGAATGACAAAAATTAAAGATGTAAAATGAAATTTCAAATTAAGACAAAAATTAAAGATGTTAAATGAAATTTGGAATTAAAATTGGTATTTAAGGAATTAATGCTAAATCAAACAATTAACAATTAATTAAACTAGATTACTAAAATTTAAATTGAAATTGCTATTTATGAGATTTGGAGGATTTAAATCTAAATTCAATGAAAATTAAAGTGATTCTAGAGATTGGATTTAAATTGGATTTAAATTTAAATTGGATTTAAATTGAAATTACTATTTATGAGATTTGGAGAATTTAAATCTAAATTCAATGAAAATTAAATTGATTTTAGAGATTGGATTTTCAATATTATTTGTATGTGGTTTATCCCTAATTTAGCCAAACACATGAGAATTACAATTTTGAGGGAAATCAATTCTTAAATTTTTGAAACCTTTTTCAAGCATTTCAAAGTTGGTTTTCATTAAATCAAACCCTGTTTTCACGGTATTTCAAACCTAACAAAAACCCATTTAAAGCTCTAATTGATTTTTTGGAAAGTTCCCCTTCATCCTCTTAGCTTATCTCTAACACCAAGAAAATAAAGTTTATTGCAAGATTATCTATCCCTAATATTCACTTTTCAGTCCATCTATTAAGGATTAAAGCTTAACTTAATGAGGGCCCATTCATCAAGCAAGGCAACAAGCTCACAAGCAATAAATCAAAATGTAACAAATCCCATTTAAATGGCTAAATCAGTTCAAAACCACAATACAAATCAATATTTACAAACCCATCTCTAGAATCTCAATCAACTACTCACTATTCATAGTTTTAAGACAAACCCAAATGTATAAATGAAGAAATAATAGAAATGTAAGCTAAAGGGTAGAAAAACCCAGAAATATGCAGCAGATTCTGCTGCAGAAAAGTGCAGAAAACGAGTTCTGCAGGCTGCTGAAAAAAAATGCAGAAAGTGCTCCCTCCTTCTCTTTCTAATCTTGCCAAAAATGCCTCTCTTGCTCTCTATTGAAAGAAAATGATAAAATGAGGCTTTATATAGGCTAAGGGTCTGCCCTAGAATGGGTAAAAGGGGGAAGGTTCCAGAGAAAGTGAGGTAAAAAGCTGGAGTAACGGAAATGCCACGTCAATTATTTCCAGTAAAAATGACATAAGCCGAGTCAGTTGTGTCGTGGGTTGTGTTGCGGGTTGTGTCGCTCTCGGCGAGAATATCTGACGATCGACACAACCTGCGACATAAGCTAATTCGGTTGTGCTACAGGTTGTGTCGCTCTCGGCCATTTTTTACTCAACTTCAAAAATTTTTGCAATTCAACTCTAATCTCCTTTAAATGGCTACTTTGATCAAATATACCAAATTTCTCCAATTTTAGCCTACAAAACAAATAAATTCCAAAAATTAGACTAAGAAGAGTGAAAATTATAAAATTGACTAAATATATACTAATATCTATAATAATGGCTATGAACAAGGGTAAATTATGTGCAAAAATTACACCTAAATGATGATCTAAAATGCATGCATCAAATTCCCCCATACTCAAACTCTTGCTTGTCCCCAAGCAAAATTTCATTAAAACTCATTTGGAAGGGAATAGAATCAGTCTTTGAAAACACAAAAATCACTAATCCAAACCACCAACTTACCTCTAGCCACCAACATTCCAAGTTCCCACCAGCAAAAGCACAAAGAATGAAGCAAGCATTCTCAACAATTACAGAATAGCTAAGAATTAACCAATCAACCTAAGCAACAAATACCAACCAGCTACAAGAGTCAATTGTGCCAAAACAAACCTAAATGAAATAGATAGCCAATGTGTCTCAAATAGATGGTGAGTAATGTATGGAAGATTATATTGCCAAACCCATATGCAAGCATAAAAGATCTAACTCTACTAATGTAACAAGCATTTTTCAAAGAATCATTAGGTCTTTTGAAGGGTTGTAATGGGGTCTAATAGGGTAAAATTGTGGTTAACAAAGAAAGGGAATAAGGTAAACAAAATATGAGAATAATATTAATCATGAAACTCAAAGTGCATCCATTTTTTTTTTTATAATAATAGAATTTTTTATCAAGAGGAAAGAAATTCACAATGAATCTCAAGTGCTATCACAATGATTATACAAAGGGACTCTTTTTATACTTATTTTATTTTATTTATTTTGATTTTGTATGTGTCCCTATTTCGTGTCACATCCAAAATTACCTTTGGGATATTTTGGTGACCTCTTTTTATCAACCTTTCACAATTACTTTAGCACTTTTCAAGATGTTTCAATCCTCCATGTTTTTTTTTTTTGGCACTTAATTGCTAAAATATTATTCTCATAAATAGGTGGTAGTGTTTAGGTTTAATGGCTAGATAAATGATTTGGGTTCCAAAGAAATTAGGGAATTAAGGTTCAAGGGGGGTTTGCAAGGGTTGAAATGAAATTAAGGGAGGTTAAGGCTAAATGTGAGGTTTAAAATATGAAGGAATGCCTAAATCATCTTCTTATCAAATGCAAGTTAAAAATTTCGCTTTGAAAGATCTAAGATGCTTGTTCTAGGAATGGTGAGACGACAATGACCATTTTCTTCCTTAAAGGCTTATCCAGACACTCAAAACTCAAAATAACTAATCAGAATCTGCATACCTAGATGAATGTATTAATTTTCAGCTATTAAGTAAGAGAAAGAATAATGCTTAAGACTTTGTACCCAGCTGGAACTTTCATTCCACTAACCATCTAAAGGCAAGTTGGATTGCTTGAATAAGTGGCTTATGGAATCCAAAGACTGGTTTAAAAATCCAAAAATTTTAAATGAATGAATGAAATGCATGAGTGTAAATGTCAAGTCAACCTATATGCAACTAAGTATGCGTAACTAAGTATATGAGGCTATATGCAAGTGTATGTATGTGAATATGTACAAGTATGAAGTAATGAATGAGTATGTCACTATATGCAAATGAAAAAGGAAAAAAAAATAATTTTTGCAAAAAATTTACCCTCTCCCCCATACTCAGAATGAACATTGTCCTCAATGTTAAAAGAGTGTAAGGAATGGGATAATTTGGTTATATGTGCATAGAGAATTATTACCCTGTTGCATAAGCGATAGCATAACTTGTGTTGAAAGTGACACAAGCTGAGATGAGAATTGTTACCTCATTGAAGTGTAGCCAATGTAATTAAATAAAATTTGGACAGCTGCTGCACTCATTGCAAAAGAAACAGTGCAATGGAATCCATTAAATCAATTAAACTCAAAAAGTTGAAATAGGAAGTTAAGCTAAAAAATGTAACCATCAAGTGTAAATTCGAAGTAGCACATAAAAGCAAGTGAGCAATGTATTAAAGATATAAAAGAAAAATGTATGTTATGAGGAACTAAAAAAACGGAATCAGTAAATGGTTCAAGTAAAATAAAAACAACACAAGCAAAATATTAACTAAACAAGTTCAAAATACTAATTAATTAAGTAACGAAATTAAAGACATGAAATGGAGAATAAAAGCTGGTCAGTCGGGTACGAGAAGTCCTTTGCCCTTGCCATCTTGTGGAGGTGGTGGTGCTTGTGGTGGCTGCTGTGGAGAGATAATGTTCAAAATCAGTGCCTGGTTTGTTTCGATCTTCTCCAGCTTAGCTCGCATGACTTTCAATTCGTCTTGCATTTCAGCACTTCGATCCAAATATATGTCAGCTAAATCTCGTAGTGTCTGAAAATTGACATCCGTCATTTGCCGAAAAGAATAGATCTCATCACTGAGATTCTCCATGAATGTCAAAAGAGTTGCTATGGATGGTCCAGAAGCTATTGATGAAGCAGGTTGAGCGGCTGGTGGAGCTCGGCTTGAAGGTTGTGTAGAAGGCTGCACAAATGGTCGCTCAGATGCTGAGGAGGAACTAATGGCAGTGGGAGAACCAGGTGGTTTGTCTGTTAGTGCAGGAATCTCATACTGCTTGGTAGCTTCATTTTTGATAAAAAATTTTTGGTTGGCTAGATGAGGTCCATCCAAAAATAACAAACCAGTTGGAAGAGCAGGACACTTGTGCATTTGAGGATTAAAGCCAAAATAATGTGCAATGGGTGTGACCAAACCTCCGAAGACAATGCTACCAGTACCTCTAGTGGTCTGGCGGATCACATGGCGGCAGAAATAATAACCAGGGAAAGCTTTTTTGCCAGTTTTTGCACACCACAAAAAGAAGAGATCATATTGTGACATTGTGCCGACACTAGATCCTCTGCCTGCTGAAGGTGCAATTCGCTTTAGATGTACCGGGGCGCTTGACCACTGATTTCGGAATGCCACGTCGGTCAGCAGGCGCGGCGGGCATTGGAGGCGGGATTAGGGGTTGTTGTGTGGCCGATTCGGGTTGTTTCCGCTTGACGCCGCCCGTCGATTTGTGTGGTTTAATGCTTTTCGCCTTTTTCTTCTTGAGTGTGGCGATCGGAGCATCAACAGAATGGGCCGGCGATGGGTGGCGTGGTTTGGGGTTGTGGCGGCTATGAGGAGTGGGGAGGTGAGTTTTCGAAGGATAATGGGGAGTTGGACATGGCGAAATGGAGGGGCGTGATCTGAAAAAGAGAAATATGGGAAGATTGGCGGCCGGTGAGGATGAAGGCGACGGCGGGAGGGAAGGGTTGTGTCGGGAGCGATGTCGGGAGGGAGAAGAAGGTTATGGGTTTACGGGTTGTGGGCTTGGGGATTGGGGTTTAGTTGGTTGGGCTGGTTTTAGGTTTGGTTTTTGGGTGTGGGCTTTTGGGTTTTACTGCTGGCCCATTCCGGTGAAGGAAGTTTTTATCTCGGTTATGTCGCAAGTTATGCAGTCTGCTGCCCAAAAATGACCGAATTTCATAGCACCTAAAAAAAATTGAAACAAATTAGATTTCGAATGATTAAACCTTTATAACATGAATTCTAATTGTTCAATTTGTCATGTTCATCAAGTTCTCATAAAAAAAAATAATTTTTCAAAGCACCAATTCACACATCCAAATTCAAATAATTTTCCTTTTAATCCAAGATGTCAAAATTTGGAAAAATTTTCTCTTGAAATTAACCAAAAGGGCAATGAATCCAGTAATATGAACCAGCAAATACTCAATGATGCATACATTTTGCATAATCATTTAGGTTTAATTTCATAGCTATTTTATTTGATTATTAGTCACTTTTAGCTAATTTCATTAGTTATTTAGTTAGTTTTCCATAATTGTCAATTTTGGATTAATTTGTAATTTTTACTTTGTTTTGTAGGAAAAATGGTGTTTTTGAAGGACTGAAGAGAATTTTGCCATTGAGGAGTGTCTTCTACCAAAGATGTCAAAAACAAGTTTTCAAGTGAAATATGCATTGACCAAATTGTGCATAACTTGCGCATAAGCTATGCAGATCTGCATAAGGAGAAAGATCAACATTCCAGAACCGGTGAAATGTGCATAAGGAGACAAGATAGCTTATGCACATTCTCGCCTCCCTTATGCACCTTCACGGAATTGTGCATAACACGTGCACCAAGTCATGCGATTTCGCATAAGTGACTCGTAACCAGTAAAATCGCATAAGGGATCGCATAACTTATGCGATCCACTTATGCAATCCCATAAAGAGTTCATTAATGAGTGTGAAGATTCCCTCAATCAATTCCTCCTAGAACATACTATTTTAGGGCTCCATGTCAGAAAAATGCTATAAATAGTCCCATTTTCTCATTTTAGAGGAGAGACAAGGAGTAGAAAAGGAAAGGAGAAGAGAGGCAGAATTTGAGGAGTCACTTTCACCTTCCACACCATTCTCAACCAAGATTTGCAGATTTCTTTCTTCCCTTACATTTTTCTATATTTCTAGTGTTTAATTTCTTACTTCTTAGCTTAGATTAAAGCTTTATTTCCATTTAAACTCATCATATCTTGTAAGCATTATGGATAGTGAGTAGTTTACTTTTGATTCTGGAGTAAGGGATGTAATATTTTAGTTATTTTTGTGGATTTGAACTGGGTTAGTCCCAATTTAATGAATTTATGAGGTTTAATCCATTTCTTGTGTGCTTATTCACATGCTTAATGAAGGGCCCCATTAAGTTATGTTCTTAATCCTTGGTTGAAGCACCGAAAGGAGAAAACCAAGTGATAGTTAATCAAGAAATTGGACTTAATTAACTTAGATCTAGAAATAGACTAAGGGTTAAGAGGGTTTTAATAGATTGATTAAAGAACCTAATGGGTCTTGGTTAATTTTAACTCCACGAAAGTAGGATTAAGTTAATTAAGGCACTCTTTGTCTCACTCGAAAGAGTTTTCAAAGGATTTTAGAATTAATCTCCTTTAAACCCATAAATTTCATGGATTGGGCTAACTAGGGAAAATCCCAAAATAGCTTGAATATGAAATCCCGAACTCCGGAATCGCCTTTTTATCATTGTTAATTTCTAATCGAATTTAATTACTTGCCATTTTGAATCTTGCCATTTTGAATCTTGCCATATTTGAACTTGCTTATTTCAATTTGATGCAATTTTAGTTTTAATTAATACATTGTTGAATAGAATATTAATTTTGCACATTTAAATTGCATATTCCATTACCCATTAATTTACTACTTTAAATACTTCGATTTAGTCAACTTTTATATCAAAAATTCAATCATTAACACAACTCCTCGTGGGATCGATATTTTTCTATACTACTTGTACGACCCGTGCACTTGCGGTTGGGACGCAACACTCAACAAAAGAGAGATGAAAATTATAAGTGAACAAATTTGAAACTAAAATTTAAAGCCAAAATTTAAAGCTAAAAATAAAATTTTTATTGCTCATTTGCTTGCAATGCATTGCATCCCATCTGCACAAGGAAATTAGAACAATGTTAAACTCTGAATAAGGAGTATAGAAAAATTTAAAACAAATATATATATGAAAGAAATAAAGAATCAATGAAAATGCTAAGTTTAGGTCTTTAGCTTGACCATACTCACTCAAAATGTTATGGAGAATGAGAGAGATAGCAAGTTGCTATCTTCTCAATTGGCTCACCAACTGAATAGGGCATCAACCTTTGCCCATTTACCTTGAAATTACCAGATTTTTCACCAAAAATTTCCACAGCACCATGAGGTAAAACTTTCACAATTTTGAATGGACCTGACCACCTTGATTTTAATTTTCCTGGAAAAAATTTTAACCTTGAATTGAATAAGAGAACCAAATCTCCTTCTTTAAAGTCCTTTTTCTTGATATGCTTATCATGCCATTTTTTAGTTCTTTCTTTATAGATCCTAGCATTTTCATAAGCATCAAGTCTCAATTCATCTAATTCATCAAGTTGCAAAAGTCTTTTGTATCCAGCAGCTTGTAAATCAAAATTGATTGCTCTAATGGCCCAATAAGCTTTATGTTCTAACTCTACGGGCAAATGGCATGATTTCCCAAAAACTAACCTATAAGGTGTAGTTCCTATGGGGGTTTTAAATGCTGTTCTATATGCCCAAAGAGTGTCATCTAATTTAAGGGACCAATCTTTTCTGGACTTATTGACAGTTTTCTCCAAGATTTGCTTGATTTCTCTATTTGTGATTTCTACTTGGCCATTTGTTTGAGGGTGATATGGTGTGGCAATCCTATGCTTTACCCCATATTTTCTCATCAATTTTTCAAATTGGTGGTTGCAAAAATGGCTACCACCATCACTGATTATGGCACGTGGGGCACCAAACCTGGTCAAAACAAATTTTTTCAGAAATTTCACCACAACTTTTGCATCATTGGTAGGTGTAGCAATAGCTTCTACCCATTTAGATACATAGTCCACCCCTACCAAGATATATTTATTCCCATAAGAAGATGGAAATGGCCCCATGAAATCAATTCCCCACACATCAAATAATTCAACTTCTAATATGGACTGTTGGGGCATCTCATCTCTCTTGGAAATGTTGCCTACTCTTTGACACCTATCACACTTGCTTACAAAATTTCTCACATGTTTAAACATATTAGGCCAATAGAAACCTGATGTCAAGACCTTTTCAACAGTTTTTGAGACACTAAAATGACCACCATATTCAGAGGAATGACAATGGTAAATAACATCATGTATTTCTTCCTCTGGTATACATCTTCTAATTATTCCGTCATTGCATCTCCTAAACAAAAGAGGTTCTTCCCAAGAATAAAATTTAACATCATGCAAGAATCTTTTCTTTTGCTGCCAAGATAAATCGGGTGGCAAGACACCACAAGACAAGAAGTTCACAATATCAACAAACCATGGAAGTGCAGATTTCAACACATACAACTGCTCATTTATGAAAAACTCATCAATTGGCACAATTTCATCATCTTTATTTTCAATTTTTATCCTAGAAAGGTGATCAGCCACCACATTCTCAACACCCTTTTTATCTCTTATTTCCAAATCCAATTCTTGAAGTAACAAAATCCATCTAATCAACCTAGATTTAGCTTCTTTCTTGCTCATTAAATACCTTATTGCTGCATGATCAGTGAAAACTATTACCTTTGAGTTGACCAAATAAGAACGAAATTTATTGAGTGCAAATACTACCGCAAGGAACTCCTTTTCAGTTGTAGCGTAATTGACTTGAGCTTCATCAAGGGTTCGACTTGCATAGTAAATGGCATAAGGTTTTCTATCTTTTCGCTGGCCAAGGACAGCTCCAACAGCAAACTCGCTTGCATCACACATGATTTCGAATGGCAAAGTCCAATCCGGGGGTTGCATGATAGGAGCTGTTGTTAATGCCGTCTTTAACCTGCAAAAAGCAACCATACAATCTTGATTAAAATCAAATTTAACATCATGATTCAAGAGATTTGTTAAGGGTTTAGCAAGTTTAGAAAAATCCTGAATAAATCGCCGGTAAAACCCGGCATGTCCAAGAAAACTCCGCACTCCTTTGACAGTGGTTGGAGGGGGCATTTTTTCAATAATTTCTATTTTAGCTCTATCCACTTCAATTCCCCTATTTGAGATTAAATGCCCTAAAACGATTCCCTCTTGGACCATAAAGTGGCATTTCTCCCAATTCAACACCAAATCATTATCAGCACATCTCTGCAAGATTTTAGACAAATTAGTCAAGCATGAATCAAAATTAGTGCCATATACTGAAAAGTCATCCATGAAGACCTCCATAATTTCTTCAATAAAATCAGAAAAAATGGCCATCATGCACCTTTGAAATGTGCCAGGCGCATTACACAATCCGAATGGCATCCTTCGATAGGCAAAGGTGCCATAGGGACAGGTAAAGGTAGTTTTTTCTTGGTCATCAGGATGGATTGGAATTTGAAAGAAACCAGAATATCCATCTAAGTAACAAAAGAATGAATGCTTGGCTAATCTCTCTAACATTTGATCCATAAAAGGAAGGGGAAAATGGTCTTTTCTTGTAGCATTGTTCAACTTCCTATAGTCTATGCACATTCTCCAACCTGTAACAGTTCTAGTGGGTATCAATTCATTATTCTCATTTTTAACAACTGTCACCCCACCTTTTTTTGGTACAACATGCACAGGACTCACCCACTCACTGTCAGAAATAGGGTAAATAATTTCAGCAGCTAGTAATTTTAGGATTTCCTTTTTCACAACATCCTTCATTGTAGGATTCAATCTTCTTTGGTGTTCAATGGAAGGTTTACTATTTGGCTCAAGGAAAATCCTATGCATACAAACTGTTGGACTAATTCCCTTTATATCATCAATTGCATAACCCAAAACTCTTCTATATTCTCTCAAAACTCTCAACAATTTTTCATTCTCAATATCAGTCAATGATGCATTAATTATAACAGGATATGTTTCATTGGGTCCAAGAAAAGCATACCTGAGGTTGGAAGGAAGAGGTTTAAGATCTACCTTTGGGGCATCCTCTACCTTTAATGATGGTGGTTTGATCTCCAAATTTTGCATTCCTTCAAGTTGAAAAATTGTGGCTTCAGGATGTGGTGGAGAGCTCTCCAAGTGTTGTGCAAAAGCAGCTATGTTGTGATTGTCATCATCAATGCTCCCACCATGGACTAAGCAATTTTCAAGTGGGTCTTGTGGATAGCTTTTTCTGAAATGCTCTTGAACAATCTCATCAATAATGTCTACCCGTAAACAAGACTCAACTTCTTCATGTTTCCTTTTCATGGCAGGATTGATGTTGAATATCATTTGATCATCTCCCACTCTAAGTGTCAATTTCTCACCATTTACATCAATTAATGCACCAGCTGTTGCCAAAAAGGGTCTTCCCAATAAGATAGGAACTTTTGTGTCTTCTTCCATATCTAGAATGACAAAGTCCACCGGAATGTAGAATTTCCCAACCTTGATAGGCACATTTTCAAGAATGCCTTCTGGATACTTAATTGAACGGTCAGCCAATGAAAGATACATGTTTGTGGGCTTCAACTCTCCCATATTCAACTTCTCATATATTGAAAGAGGCATTAGGCTGACGCTAGCTCCAAGGTCACATAAAGCATTTGCCACACAATTATCACCAATATGACAAGGAATGGAAAACACACCCGGATCTTTGAGTTTGGGAGGTAACTTCTTCTGAATTATAGCACTGCATTGCTCTCCCAAGTTGATGGTATCATAATCTTCTAGCCTTCTCTTGTTGGAAAGAATCTCCTTCAGAAACTTGGCATAACTTGGCATTTGGGATAGTGCCTCAGTGAATGGCACATTGATATACAACTTTTTTAGCACTTCAAGGAACTTGCCAAATTGTTTGTCTAGCTTATGCTTGATGAATCTTTGAGGGTAGGGAAGGGTGGGCTTATAAGGTTCAGGTGGGATGTATGGTTTCTCTCCCTCATCTTGCTCACTTTTGCTTTCTTCTTCTTTTTCATTTTTCTTGCTCTCAACTGAATTTTCTTCTTTTGTGCTCTCTTTTTCTTCTCTCTTATTTTCACTCTCTTGACCAACTTTTTTACCACTTCTCAAGGTCACAACCTTACATTATTCATGAGGGTTTTGTGGTTGGCTAGGTAGTTTGCCATAGGAATTGCTTCCTGATGAGCTTGCTTGTTGCGCCAATTGAGTCTCCAACATGCGGTTGTGGACTTGTAATTGATCCATGGTTTGTCTCATGTGTTGCATTTCTTCCTCCAATTTGCTATTCATCTTGCTTTGTTCAGCAAAAAATTTCTCCATCATGCTTTCCAAGGTTGGCTTCGGTCCATGAGGTGGAAGGGATTGTTGTGCTCTTGCTTGATATCCCGGTGGTGGCTGCCTTGTGGGCTGAAATTGAGGCTGAAATTGAGGCCTATTCTGCTGCACAAACTGCTGGTTATGAGCATAATTTGAGCTTTGGCCTTGTTGAGCAAAAGTTGCTTGTGGTCTCCATGTTGAGTTGTTCACATTAGAATAAGCATTTCCCATAGGTTTCTGTTGATAACCTCCTGCACAAGCAGCTTGTTCTTGCAAATAATCATCACCATAAGAAGAGTAATCAACTCCACAACTTTGAGTTCCATCTGTGAAGGCAACTTGTTGCATAGTTGTAGGAGTTGAGGTTGTTGCCTTTGTGCAAAAATCACTAAGAAGTTGAGTCAACTGATCAAATCTTGCATTCATGTAGCTAACTGAGTCAAGTTCATAAATCCCGGCCTTCTTTGGCTCAAGTGCTCTAGGATTTCCCCATAAATGGGTATTATGAGCAATCTTCTCTAATAAATCATAGCATTCTTCACTTGTCATTCTCATGAAATCTCCTCCTGCTTGTGAATCAATTGTGTTTCTTATGGCTGGAGTAACTCTGGTGTAGAAATTCTGAACAATCATCCATTTGGGTATTTCATGATGAGGACATTGCTTTTCAAGCTCCTTAAATCTCATCCAAGATTCATACAAAGTTTCATCATCCCTTGGTTTAAAAGCTACCATCAAATTTCTCAAATGAGTAGTCTTCCCGGGTGGGAAAAATTGAGATAGAAAAGCTTGAGATAGCTGCTCCCAAGTAGCTATAATAGCTTGTGGAAGTGAGTCATACCACTCCAATGCTGAATCCCGAAGAGAGAATGGAAATAAGGTGAGCCGAATAACTTCATCTGAAACTCCAGGCTGCCTTTGTGTACCACATATCATCAAAAATTTCTTCAAATGAGAATGAGGATTTTCAAGTGGACTACCTCCAAATTGTGAATTCTGAACCATTTGAATTAAACCAATCTTTAACTCAAATTGATTAGCTCCAATAATAGGTCTGTTATCTCTCACATCTGCACATCTAGGAAAAGCATAATCCAACATGGATCTTCTTTGAGGATCATTTTGATTAGCAACTGCATTTTGCCCGTTTTGCTCATTTCCTCCATTGTCTCCACCAATAGCTCTATTTTGATTCTCCATATTTTCAATTGTCACCTCTTGCTCAAATCTTTGTTGTTCTTCTTTTTCTGCTTCTTTTCTTCTTTTGTATTCCTTTTTGTTGGCTCGACAGAATTTTTCAATTTCTGGGTTGAACAACAATTCAGTGTCACTTGTGCTTTTGGATCGTCTCATAAACAAGAAAAGTACCTGAAAAACACAAGGAACAGTAGTGAAAATAAAAGAAAATAAAAATTCTAATTAGCTTAAAACAATTAAAATCCAACTTAAAAACAAACAATTCCCCGGCAACGGCGCCAAAAACTTGATACGGTGTGTCCGCAAGTGCACGGGTCACAGTAGTATAGTTTTAAAAAAAATGATATCGATCCCACAGGGAATTGTGCTTAAATTGGAAATAAAAGTATAAACTAATTAGAATGACAAAAATTAAAGATGTAAAATGAAATTTCAAATTAAGACAAAAATTAAAGATGTAAAATGAAATTTGGAATTAAAATTGGTATTTAAGGAATTAATGCTAAATCAAACAATTAACAATTAATTAAACTAGATTACTAAAATTTAAATTGAAATTGCTATTTATGAGATTTGGAGGATTTAAATCTAAATTCAATGAAAATTAAAGTGATTCTAGAGATTGGATTTAAATTGGATTTAAATTGAAATTGCTATTTATGAGATTTGGAGGATTTAAATCTAAATTCAATGAAAATTAAATTGATTCTAGAGATTGGATTTTCAATATTATTTGCATGTGGTTTATCCCTAATTTAGCCAAACACATGAGAATTGCAATTTTGAGGGAAATCAATTCTTAAATTTTTGAAACCTTTTTCAAGCATTTCAAAGTTGGTTTTCATTAAATCAAACCCTGTTTTCACGGTATTTCAAACCTAACAAAAACCCATTTAAAGCTCTAATTGATTTTTTGGAAAGTTCCCCTTCATCCTCTTAGCTTATCTCTAACACCAAGAAAATAAAGTTTATTGCAAGATTATCTATCCCTAATATTCACTTTTCAGTCCATCTATTAAGGATTAAAGCTTAACTTAATGAGGGCCCATTCATCAAGCAAGGCAACAAGCTCATAAGCAATAAATCAAAATGTAACAAATCCCATTTAAATGGCTAAATCAGTTCAAAACCACAATACAAATCAATATTTACAAACCCATCTCTAGAATCTCAATCAACTACTCACTATTCATAGTTTTAAGACAAACCCAAATGTATAAATGAAGAAATAATAGAAATGTAAGCTAAAGGGTAGAAAAACCCAGAAATATGCAGCAGATTCTGCTGAGAAAGTGCAAATCGAACGTTCTGCAGGCTGCTGAAAAAAAATGCAGAAAGTGCTCCCTCCTTCTCTTTCTAATCTTGCCAAAAATGCCTCTCTTGCTCTCTATTGAAAGAAAATTATAAAATGAGGCTTTATATAGGCTAAGGGTCTGCCCTAGAATGGGTAAAAGGGGGAAGGTTCCAGAGAAAGTGAGATAAAAAGCTGGAGTAACGGAAATGCCACGTCAATTATTTCCAGTAAAAATGACATAAGCCAAGTCAGTTGTGTCGTGGGTTGTGTTGCGGGTTGTGTCGCTCTCGGCGTGAATATCTGACGATCGACACAACCTGCGACATAAGCTAATTCGGTTGTGCTGCAGGTTGTGTCGCTCTCGGCCATTTTTTACTCAACTTCAAACATTTTTGCAATTCAACTCTAATCTCCTTTAAATGGCTACTTTGATCAAATATACCAAATTTCTCCAATTTTAGTCTACAAAACAAATAAATTCCAAAAATTAGACTAAGAAGAGTGAAAATTATAAAATTGACTAAATATATACTAATATCTATAATAATGGCTATGAACAAGGGTAAATTATGTGTAAAAATTACACCTAAATGATGATCTAAAATGCATGCATCAACATTTGACAGGGCCAAGATGAATTATTCAGTTATTGGCTATGTTGATTCAGATTTTGCAGGGGACTTAGACAAGATGAGATCTTTGACAGGTTATTTGTTTACTCTTTCTGAAAGTGCTATCAGTTGGAAGGCAACATTGCAAGCTACAGTTGCTTTGGCCTTAGTAGAGGCAATAAAGGAAGCTTTATGGTTACAAGGTTTAGTGGGTGATCTTGGGTTGATACAAAGCAAGACAATAGTGTTTTGTAACAGCCAGAGTACAATACATCTCACAAAGAATCAAATGTACCATGAGCGAATTAAGCACATTGATGTCAGATATCACTTTCATTCAGAATATTGTATCTTAGGGGACTATAGTTGTGCAAAAAGTCTCTACACATGATAATCTAGCAGATATGATGACTAAGGGAGTCCTAGTCAGAAAGTTTAGGCATTGCCTAGACTTAGTTAGTGTTTTTAATACCCTTGTGAGAGTATATAGCAAGACAGAGTATTTGTGGTTATTTTGTTGATGATTGAGGGAATTCAAGCCAAGTGGAAGAATTGTTATTTTTTGTGACTTGAAAGTTAGATATGTTTTTCATGGGCCTAAATTGTGACCCCATCTGAAAGTTTTGCGTTGCGATCCGATTGGGATAAAAAATGAGATCTCTGATGGTAGCGGAGTGCACGGGCTGATAGGCCTAAGCCTTAAGCCCTCCACTGATCTCCTTTGGGGTGTGGGGGCAATACCTTCATGGTATGAAATAATATAAATATTGTAATATTTTACCTTTTACGGTAGAGTTGTGAAATATTCGGAAAACATACTAGGGTTAGGGTTTGAGAGTTCTGAGTGATTTTATTTTACTTTTTTCATCACAGTGAAATTTTTTCCTCTTGTCTTGTCCGTGAACATAGATCTTACGGTTGAACTACGTTAAATTCTGTGTTATTTTTTCTTCTCTTTTTTATATTGTATGATTGTGCGACTTATATGTGTGCCTTAAATTTGCGTGCTTATTATAACATTAATAATTATGAAAAATATGCTAATTGTGCTCTAAGAAATGCATCTGACTTCAGCACTTTTCTATAACTAGTTGGGCTTCGCTCTTTGATGCGCTCTCTGTGTTTTCTTCTCATCTTTGATGCATCTGCCGAGGAGAAAAATAAAATAAACTTACCACAGTCTCTTTGGTCCTTAACACAAGTAACAATTCCCTTTTTTCTCCAATCCAAGCTCGAAGGCACATCGCAGGTTTGCAATTTTCTCTGCCAGCTGCTGCTCGTCAGATTCTTATTTTTGCTGATAGGTTTTTTCACTTTCGACAAATAACGTTGCCTAAACTCCTCATTAAACTCCTCATTTTGCTCATATCAGCAAACTTGTTCAATCCCACCGTATGCCCTGAATTATGCGAGTTTCTCTTTGCATTCTTCCCGGTTACATACTTCAAGTTCCTACGAAAATTTTCTAGTCTCTTTTCTGCCTCCTCTGCTTGCTTGCAAACTTTTCTGCGCTTTACTTTCCACTGTTGAAAGAGCTCAATTACACGTTCCTCTGAAAGCAGCTCACCAAGGTCACTATCCACTATGGAGTACTCACAAGGGAGGCTAAAAGAGAGGCATATTAGTGGAGCTAGAAGCAAGGATGAGAGAGCCAATTGGGAACCCATTTTCTCTCTGTAGGTGGGTCACCACTGGCCAGTGATGTTTGCTCATCTGTCCATCTGGGCAATGTATAGTCTCGCCCTTCAGCCTACCAGGCAACAAGTGAGGTTCCATTTCTTTGTTGCTTCCACACTTCAAATTTAAAAAAAAAAAAAGGAAAGGTGAAATTATGATATTTGTTTTCAAATGATTGGAAAATTTGAAGGGGTGATTTTGGTAGTTGTGAATTGAAATGTGTATTATTATAATATATGCTCCTTTTGTTACCGAATTACTTAGTGTTGGGTGGTTCCGTCGTCTGCTATTCAGAGTTTCGTTAAGTTTGACTTGCGAGGAGAGTTAAAACTTTGATTTAAAAAAGGTGACGGGCATCTATCAGCCAAATCTTAGGTGCCTTCAGATAAAATAAAATAAAATAAAATCTGAAGTGCCTCTGCCTACTCAACCATTGTTTTTTTTAGGAAAAAAAAAATTGCATTAATTACTCAGTGAAGTTAAAATTAATTCAAAATTAAAATATAATATATTTTAATTATAAAAATTTAAAATAATAGAATAATTTTTAATTATTTTTTAATAATATCTAAAATAATGTTTTTTTTTTCACAAAATATTTTTTTAAACTCAATATCTCAGTCACAAACGAGACCTTAATTTGCAATATGCAACATCTCCATGTGCCTGAAGGTATCAAACAAATCATAATTAAATTAATAAATTTAATTTAATAATATTAAAATTATTTTAAAATTATGAAATTTTATTTTAAATTAATAAATTATAAAAAATATATCTTATACAAATTAAACACAAGTATTTATTGTTATTATTATTATTATTATTATTATTATTATTATTATTATTATTATTATTATTATTAAATTTGAAGTATGAATATATGAACATGAAAAGAAAATTAAAAAAAAACACAAAATATTAGATAAATTCACAGAGAGAGGAGACAGAGGGAAAAGTCTAGTTAGGTGCTAAGCTTTGTTATGTTTAAAAATTATAATTTTGTAAATATTTAACTCAATTAAGTTGTAATTTTAATTAGTGTCAATTGTATATATATATAAATTGTTCAAATTAATTTCCCAATTAATGATATCTTTTTTAGAGCATTTATATATAAATAGCCATATGGCATCTTCAATAAAAATTTATTTTTAAAATTTAAAATATTAAAATGAAAATATTTCCTCATATTATTAATATCTATAATTTGATTCCTTCTCAAAATTATAGCGTTATTAGATTACATTGTAATTTTTGTTGATTGGAAATCATTCCCATTATTGATGTTATAACATTTTGAGGGTTCAAATAACATAAGTAAGGCTTATTTACTTATAATTATAATTAAAGCATAAATAACATATTTTCATCAATTTAAAAAATGAGGGCATGCGTTAGAATTTATTCAGTGATGACTTTCAGGAACAGTAGTTGAGCCTTCCATTTGCAGCTAAATAATTATAATAGCTAGAGAAATAAATAATTCAATTTTATAAATAATATTAAGCATTTTACTTGTAATCTTGCGACATTTTAGTTTTAAGAAATTGATTTTTTTTAAAGTCAAATTCCACTAAATTAAAATTGATATTTTGTAGGGTTAATTGCTTATAATTATTTTGACGTGGGAAAATAAAATATATATGTATGTGTGTGGATAAGGGTATGGAGGCAAAAGCTCCATGAACGGATGAACCAACTATTCTCTAGACTCTTAATTAAAATGTATAAAAGTAATTTAGTTTGATAAGTATTGATTAATTTTTTAATTAAAAAAAATCAAATTAAAGTAAGTTGAATTTCTTAATCTAATTATTTGATTGAAATTTAAAAAAAAAAATTAATTGAAGGTTCAGAAAATTAGCCCTCCCTTGGAGTTTCATAACGGTTTGAAACCATGAATAGGTTAATCGTCTTGAATTTACATTTGATCAATTCAATTTTGATCCGAGCTCCAATGATCTAATCTATTAATGTGGATTTATAAATTATTGATAGTTTGGGCTTCTAGGCTTAAATGTGGCCTTTTTTATTAAGTCAGTAGCAGGTTGGGCCTTAAAAATCAACGCCTCCTCATTTTGAAACTTATTTTGAATTTTTAGAAATTACAACTCATTGAAGAAAAATCAACCTTATGAAATACTGACTTATAAATTTACAATATAGTAAACACAAAAATTTAACTTCATAACTACCAATAACTAACAAAATTATCTCACTTCATTAAAATTACTAGGGGTGTTCGGTTTTGGTTCAGTTCAGGATTTACCTGAGAACCAAAATCGAATCAAAATTTTGGTACGATTCTAATTCGATTCTTCATTGATTCAGTTTCAGTTTGATACGGTTCTCTGTTCTTTAATTTCGGTTTGGTTCGATACGATTTTAGTTCAGTTCTCGGTTCTTATAATAATTTTATGTAATTATTTTGATGTGAACCCTCAAGCAATCGAGAACTTGAAAACCCACACTCAAGAATTAAAGGAACAATATGGAAAACACCAAATCAAGATGTATGAATTTGATTCTTTGAACCAACACAAACAGATTGCTGTGTAATTCAAAGAAAATATCAAAAATGGAATTCTTGACCTAATTCATATGGAGAATGAATAAATCAATAATATTATGCGTATTAAACCTTGCAAGATAGAAATCTCAGCAAACTAATGAGCTTCACAAGAATAAAGGCAACAGCCAATTTACTCACTAATGGAGTATAAACAATCTTTCATTAATATTCAAAGTGTGTCATCCACTCTCTCATTATACTTGTATTTATAGTCTCTTGGCTCCAAAGTTAAGGACAAAAATATCCCTGCTTTAGTAACGGCTGCAATGAGCTTTAAGTCCGAACAAAAATTAATCTATCAAAAGACTAAAAACACCCAACAAAAAGCAAATTTAATACAGCAGTAAATAAGGGCATTTAAGTCCAAAGAGAGGTGGTTATAACAGTAAGAAATATTCCTTCAAAAAGGTGTCAGTAGATACATGTACATAGGTTGGATCTGGTGCATGCATGTCTACAGGTTATTCCATGTAACTTAATGCTCCATATGACACCTAGTCACTTCCAAGCTTAATTTTCACCAAATTTAATCATTTATAATTTTCTTCATGCCATTCCAGCTTATAATTCTTGCTCCTTAAGATTTCACAAATTAAATTCTGAAGTAATTTGGCTCTAACTCTAGTAATTGGAACTTGGATGAAATCCTTTGGCGTGGATGTAGCTTGATTCTCATCATATTTTCTTAAAAAGTTATACTTGAATTATCATTTAAGTTTTGAATGAGATTATTAATACATAATTTATTATATAATATATCTTTTAGCTATACCTAAATTATATAATTTTTAACAATAAAGTACATATATAATTTAGGATTAAATATATTACATAATATAATAGTATAAATATATCATACAATATTTAACTATAAAATATAAATATGATTAAGAATTAATATATATATATATATATATATATATAATAATAGTATATTTATAATTAAGAATTATAAGGTAGTTTAATATATTTATAACTAAAATTATTAATAAAATATAAAAAATAAAATATAATATTAAATTATATTTAGTTCATAATTATATATACATATATAAATGCAATTTATTATATTGAAAGTATATAATATATTTAACAAAACATAAAAAAATATATGTATAAATTCGGTTATCGATTTAGTTCCAGTTTGGTATAGTTCCGATTAAATTATGTATGATTCTGGTTCAGTTTTTAGTGAAAAATCAGAATCGAATCAAAATATCAAAATAAATTTAGTTCGGTATGGTTTCCATCGATTCGGTACAGTTTTTCGATTCGATCCGGTTCCCTAAGAACCGTACACAGCCCTAAAAATTACTATAATTCTAGTAGTTATTTATTCGGGAAAAAAAATCCTACAATCAAAGGAAAAAAAAAAACCTCAATTTATAAAAAAATAAAAAAGAAAATTAAAAAAAAAAAATCCACACAACTTGTCAGTCACCAGGCACTAGCCATCTTCTCTGTGACTGTAGCCAACGACCTAAGGTTGCACCCAATTATAGTATCAGCAAACAAACAAGTATCATCCTTACAACTATCCGAGGAGACATCCACAACATACGACTCTATCACAGCCGTCTTCCTCCCCTTTTCCTCATCTCCTGCTCTTTCATGCAAACTTATGGTAGACTTGTAATTCTCAAGCTTGTGATCACCTCCAATTATGCTAACCATCATCACATATGATTCATCGTCCAGATTGTCCAGCCTCTCCGCGCTTCTTTTCGCCGGTAAGCCGGAGATAATCTTCAACTCACGTACGCTTCCCCTCTACCGTTGCCAGAAAGAATTTCGCAACTCTTGACGAATTGCTTGTAGGCTTGTGGGTTGTCGAATTGCCGAATTATGGACCAAACAAGAGGGAGTGGTGTGTCTATGGTTTGAATCAAGCTTGACCCACACTGGTTTGGTGAGAGGATGGGAGCGTAGTATTTGATCATCATTTCTTGTGTTTTCAGGTTCTCGTTTTAAGGTTGGCTTTGCAGGCCAGGGTCATATAGCATCTCGGCTATGCAAGAATCCCTATTCTTTTTGAATTTTTTTTTTCTTTTTAAAGTCGAGAATATGCCTTCAACTTCTTAACTTTGCTGATCTAATAGGGAGATATTTGCTAAATTTAGAACTTTGGCGTTATCAGAAATTGGCTTCTTGTGTTTATGTTGGCTATGGTTTTTCTTGGAAGTTAAGCTAGCATACCAATTTTCATTTTTCTTTATTATTTTTATTTAATTCCTATAAAAGTTAAAATTTAAAATTTTATCATTTTAAAAATAATTTTACTATCATTAAATTAAAATTTATATATTTTATTAATAAATATTGAGTGTAATAATAAGACTTATTGTACTTTTTAAGGGGTAAACTAAGGTAATGCGCAAATCAATATCAAACTCGAAAACTTTTATTTTCCTATTTTCACAAGAACTTCTAGTTTTAGATGGATTCTTTATTTTTTAGATTAGGATTATTACTTAAATTAGGATTAAAAGTTCTATAAATATCCATTGTATTTTCAATATGTATAAATTTATCAAATTTATTTTAATAAAGTTTTTTTTCTCAATAAAGCTGGTTTGCTTTATTTTATTTTTAGATTCTGGATTGAATCTTGTGTTTTTTAATATCTTGGATTAGATTTTTTTTTTATTTTCAAGGGTTTGATTGTGTATCGATC
Organism: Hevea brasiliensis; assembly: GCF_030052815.1. Taxonomy (NCBI): domain Eukaryota; kingdom Viridiplantae; phylum Streptophyta; class Magnoliopsida; order Malpighiales; family Euphorbiaceae; genus Hevea; species Hevea brasiliensis. Next base: position 47,720,524 of record NC_079510.1, read on the forward strand.
CTTATACGTGCTACACATTGCGTCAGGTGGTATCAGAGCAGGGATTTCACTTTAAATACAATGGCCACTATTGGTAATAGTGGTGGGAATCAACCTTGTGATGGTGATCAAGGATTATCAGCTATTTGGAGAGCAATTAAAGAGCACCAAATTCTATAACAAAAATTATGTGACAATTGCAAGAGATTCATCGCTTATTGGGAGTTCGTAAAGTTAAGAAAACAAATTATAAATTGAATCAAGTCGGAGGAGTTAAATATGATAGAGTCAATTATAATTCTGATCTCTTTAATTCTAAAAGAATATTTGTTACTAATGATGAATATAGAAGAAGTGTTGTTCAAGACTTGTGTACTTCAACAGAAACAAAGAATGTGGAGGTGAAAGCAAATCTTATTGACACATCAAAAGGTGTTGAAGATTTGGAGTAAGAACAAAAAGATTAACCTGCATCAGAAAAAACAACACGAAGTTGAAGACCCTAAACTTAAAGGATTTGAAATTGAAGAATCTAAAACTTTGATTTTATTTTCTTTCACTATGGTGAATGACGAATAGTTTGAAGAGAGTGTCATGGGGAAATAAGAACAATAAACCATAGAGATTTCAATGGAACTTGAAGAACAATGAACAATGGAGGAATCAACAGAGATTAAAAATTTATCTAACCCTTTAACTCCAATTATCTTGGTTGATTTTATTTATCCAAATGTTCTTATGGATGCAAGGGACAATATGAAATTGTTCAATTCAATTTTTTTCAACTCAACTTTATTGATATCATTCAAGAAGGAAACATGATGTAATCTTTCAAAAGAGTTTTTTATTCTTCAACACCCTAAAATTTGAGATCAAATTTTTCAAAACTGTAGGTGAATGATACGATATGCAAATCAATATCAAACCTGAAGACTTTTTGTTATTTTTTGTGGCTTGAATTTTTGGATATGTTTTCATGGCTCGAATTATGACCCAACCCGAAAGTTTCGTGCAACGACCCGATTGAGATAAAAAGTGAGATCTGTGGTGGTAGTGGAAGGCACAGGCTGATAGATCCGGGCTCGAAGCCCACCACTTATCTCCTTGGGGGTGCGGGGGCAACGCCTTCGCAGTGTGAATCAGTATAAATATTATAATATTCTATCCTTTGCGGTAGAGTTGTGAGATATTCGGAAAATACATTAGGGTTAGGGTTTGAGAGTTCTTATTGATTGTATCTTCCTCTTTTCATCATAGTGGAACTTTTTTCTCTTGTCTTGCCTGTGGACATAAACCTTACAGTTGAACCACGTTAAATCCTTTGTTATTCTTATTCTTTTTTCAATACTGTGTGATTCTGCGAATTGTGTGTGTGTCTTAGATTTGAGTACTTGTTATATCAAACTGGTATCAGAGCTTTGTGTGCAAAAACTTAGGGTTTACAGAGGCATCGTCTTCAACTAAGTATGAGATGAAGAAGTTTGATGGTGGATTGAGTTTCAGTCTGTGGAAGATTAAAATTAAATCTTCCTTGATCCTACAAGGTCTATGGAAGGCAATCGATGATAACTTTCTAAAAGGTATGAAAAAGAAGGAAAAGGCTGATCTAAAAAAGAGAGCCCTGAGTGCGATTTTCATGAGCGTAACTGATAATGTCCTACGCGAGATTGCTGGTGAAAGCTCAACATCTGTGGCATGGAAAAAATTAGAGGAGTTGTACTCTGCCAAATCGCTGACCAACTGCCTGTATCTGAAGACAAGGCTTTACAATCTGAGAATGAGCAAAGTTACACCCATTAAAGAACATCTGGATGAATTTAATTCAATCATTATGGACCTGAAGAATATTGATATTGAGATTGATAGTGAGGATCAGGCCTTTATTGTGTTATGTTCTTTGCCACCCTCCTATGAAACTTTTGTTGATACTCTGTTGTGTGGGAAAGATAGTATTTCACTAAACGATGTTAGTAATTCTCTAAAATCGAAGGAGTTGAAAAAGAAATTTTCAGATAATAGAGAAAGATTTGAGAGGAAGGTTTGGTGAGCAGGGGAAGAACACATTCAAGGAAGGATTCTTCCAGCAGGAAGAAATCTAAGGCCAGATCTAAGTCAAGAATGAAAAAGGCCAACTATTTTGAGTGCGGAGAGCAAGGTCACTACAGGAGAGACTGTCCCAAGTTGAAAAATAAAAAGGGAAAGCAACCAGAAAGTTCTGCAAATGTGGTTGATAGTTTTATTAATTCTGATGGTGATGACAATGCTGGAAAAATTTTATCTGTGAGTTCAGATCATGGACAAAATTCCTAGATTCTTGATACTGGTGCTACTGATAACATGTGTCCACACAGAAACTAGTTTGTCACTTATAAATAGATGAGTGGCAAAGTGTTTCTGGGCAATGATTGTGCATTCCCTGTTGAAGGAATTGTTAACATCAGATTGAGGATGTTTAATGGCGTTGTCAAAACTATAGAGTGTTGGCATGTTCCAGGACTAAAGAGGAACCTGATTTTTCTTGGGACACTTGACTCTCATGGATTCAGATACCATGAAGAGAATGGAGTTCTCAAAGTGTGCAAGGGCTCTATGGTACTCATGAAAAGCAGTTTGGTTTTAGGATTGTATTTTCTTTAAGGCAGTACAGTTTCAGGGGAAGCTGCAGTAGCATCCGGAAGTAATAATCAGAATCAAACTCAATTGTGGCATATGCGTCTTGGTCATATGAGTGAAAGAGGATTATCTGTGTTAAGCAAGCGGGATTTGTTGGACAGGCAAAAAATAAAATCTATGGACTTTTGTGGACACTGTGTATTTGGCAAACAGACCAGAGTGAAGTTCGATAAAAAGGCAATGCACAAAACTAGAGGAATGGTGGATTATATCCACTCAGATCTATGGGGTCCTAATAGAATCCCTTCCAAGAGCGGTGCCAGGTACTTCATGACTTTGATTGATGATTACTCTCGAATGGTGTGAGTGTATTTTCTGAAAATAAAAGATGACGCATTTTCAATCTTTGTAAAGTGGAAGACGATGATTGAAAAGCAGACAGAAAAGAAGGTCAAGCATCTTAGAACTGATAACATGTTGAAATTTTGCAATCGTGAGTTCGATGCATTCTGCAGTAATGAAAGTATAGTGAGACATCGCACTTGTACAAGGACACCACAACAGAATGGTATTGTAGAACTCATGAACAGAATGCTTTGTGACAAAGCACGAAGAATGCTCTCACATTTAGGATTGGGAAAGGATTTCTGGGCTGAAGCAATTAATATAGCCTATTTCTTAGTTAATAGATCTCCATCTATAGTTATTGAGTGCAAAACTCCTTTTGAGATTTGGTCCGGTTCACCTGTTGATTACTCTCAACTGAGAGTATTTGGTTGCCCTGCCTATGCTCATGTGAGAGATAGTAAGCTTGAGCCGAGGGCAAGAAAATGGATATTTCTAGGGTATGCATATGGAGTGAAAGGCTACAGGTTATGGTGCAATGATCCAAAGTCTCCAGGATTAATTATCAACAGGGATGTGACATTTAATGAGTCTGCTTCATTGGATAGTTAGAGGGAGAAGTCAATAGTAGAATCAGATCACGGTGTCAGAGAACAGGTGGAGCTTGATATTGATACTTTAGCAGTTCAGTCCAGTGAGTCAGAGGATGAGGTGCAAGATCCTGAGCAATAAGAGGATGCACCTGAGCAACAGCAACAGGAACCATATAGCATTGCAACTGGTAGAGAGAGAAGACAGATTAGATCATCGCAGAGATATGCATATACAAATCTAGTTGTATTTGCCTTGTCAGTTGCTGAAACAGTTGATGTGCATGAACCCAGCAATTATAGAGAAGATATTTCTTGTTCAAATGCAAATCAGTGTGTCGGTGCTATGAGTGAAGAAATTGAATCTCTTCACAAGAATCAAACTTGGGATCTTGTAACATTGCCTAAGGGATAAAAAGTGATAGGTTAAAAATGGGTGTTTAAGAAAAAGGAAGGCACTCCAGAGGTTAAAGCACCTCGATATAAGGCACAGTTGGTAGCAAAAGGCTTTACTCAGAGGGAGGGGATTAACTTTAGCAAAGTATTTTCTCTAGTTGTGAAGCACAGTTCTATCAGAGTCTTACTTGCTATAGTTGCTCTTCATGATCTAGAGCTTGAGCAACTAGATGTGAAGACAAAATTTTTGCACGGTGAGTTGAAGGAGAAAATTTATATGAGTCAGCGTGAGGGATTTGTCATTCTAGGTATGAAAAACCGTGTTTGCTTACTTAAGAAATCTTTATATGGTCTGAAATAGTCTCCTAGGTAGTGGTACAAAAGATTTGATACATTCATGGTTCGTAATGGCTGTAATCGTAGTTCATATGATAGTTATGTGTATCATAAGAAGCTTTCAAATGATTCCTTTGTTTATTTGCTGTTATATGTGGATTACATGCTTATTACTGCTAAAAGCACGTCACAAATTAACATTCTGAAAAAGCAATTGAGTGATGAGTTTGAGATGAAGGATTTGGGTGCTACAAAGATGATATTGGGAATGGAAATTACCAAGGATAGAAGTGTTCGGAAGCTTTTCTTGTCTCAACAGGCCTATGTTGAGAAAGTGCTTAAGCGTTTCAATATGAATAATGCTAAGCCTGTGACTGTTCTGTTTGCTGCCCATTTCAAGTTATCTGCAGACATGTCACCAAAAACAGATGAGGAGATTGAGCACATGTCTAGTGTTCCCTATTGGAGTGTTGTTGGTAGCATCATGTATGCTATAGTATGCATCCGACCTGACATTTCACATGCAGTTAGTGTTGTGAGTAGATATATGGCGTGTCTTGGGAAAGAGCATTGGTAGGCAGTGAAATGGATTTTGAGGTATTTGAAGGGTACTACAGATATTGGTATGACATTTAACAGGGCCAAAATGAGTGATTTAGTTGTTGGCTATGTGGATTCAGATTTTGCAGGGGACTTAGATAGGAGGAGATCTTTGACAGGATATTTGTTTACTCTTTCTAGAAATGCTATCAGTTGGAAGGCAACATTGTAAGCTACAATTGCTTTGTCTACCACAGAGGCTGAATTTATGGCCTTAGCAGAGGTAGTAAAGGAAGTTTTATGGTTACAGAATAAGGCAACAATGTTTTGTGACAGTCAGAGTGCAATACATCTCACAAAAAATCAGATGTACTATGAGCGAACTAAGCACATTGATGTCAGATATCACTTCATTCAGGACATTGTATCTCAAGGGACTGTAGTTGTGCAGAAAGTCTTTACACATAATAATCCAGCAGATATGATGACCAAGGGAGTCCCAGTCAATAAGTTTAGGTATTTGTAGTGCTTAGTAGTGCCTTTGCGAGGGCATATGGCAAGACAGAGTGTTTTATGATTATTTTGTTGATGATTGAGAGAATTCAAGCCAAGAGGAAGAATTGTTATTTTTTGTGGCTTGAAATTTTAGATATGTTTTTCATGGGGTCGAATTGTAACTCGACCCAAAAGTTTCGCGCTGCGACCCGATTAGGATAAAAAGTGAGATCTGTGGTGGCAGCAGAAGGCACAAGCCGATAAGCCCAAGCTCGAAACCCACCACTGATTTCCTTGGGGGTGAGGGGGCAACGCCCCCGTAGTGTAGACCAGTATAAATATTGTAATATTCTATCATTTGCTATAGAGTTGTGAGATATTCGAGAAATACACTGGGGTTAGGGTTTAAGAGTTTTGATTGATTGTATCTTGCTCTTTTCATCATAGTGAAACTTTTTTCTCTTGTCTTTTCCGTGGACATAAACCTTACGGTTGAACCACGTTAAATCCTATATTATTCTTCTTGTCTTTTCAATACTGTGTAATTGTGCAATTTGTATGTGTACCTTAGATTTGCGTGCTTGTTATAACACTTTTATTTTCTTATTTTCACAAGGACTTCTAGTTTTAGATAGATTTTTTATTTTTTTAGATAAGTTTTATTTGTATTTTTTAGTTTATTTAGAATTCTAAAAATATTATTTTTATTTAATTTAGGTCTTTAAAAATATTTTTTATTTAGATTAGAATTATTATCTAAATTAGTATTTAAAACTTCATAAATACCCAATATATTTTTATTATGTACAAGTTTTTCAAATTTATTTTAATAAAATTTTCTTCTTAATAAAATTAGTTTACTTTATTTTATCTTTAAATTCTGAATTGAATTTTATGTTTCTTAAAATCTTGAATTAAATTTTATTTACCTTTAAGAATTTGATCGTGTAAGGAGCTCAACTTCAATACTTAAAATTGACCTTGTTAAAAGAAATAGTTACGATTTTAGTTCTGTAAATCATAAAACAATATGAAAGGTACTTAATGAATATATATTTTTTTATCGCTATTTGTCTTCGTCAATTTTTTTTAACATTACCTATCAGTCAATGCCAAATGCTTTGAGTTATAGTCGGTCAGACATAATAAATAAAACCCTAATAATAATAATAATAATAATAATTGCACATCATAGACTAGCATGCCGTTAGGCCAAATCAATTGGCTAACGGTCCCAAAGAGAAATTGATAAATAATCTTGTAATGATGTATCCATGTTAATGGAGCAAATAATATTTTGAGTCTAATTTAAAATAAGTTTTAGAATAATTTTTTATATTAAATTTAACATAAAAATTAATTAATGATCAATATGTATGAATCTTAGAATTTTTGTTTGCAAAGTTTAAAATAAAAAAAAATTCAATTAAGTTGAGTTTTATATTATTAATTATCATATTTAAAAATTTTAAATTATATATTACTGCAACAAAAATGATATTTAGGGACATATAATTTGAAACATATATAAATTATATCTTTAAATGTGATGTTATTTGCCCTTAAGTTATAATAATTTTAATTTTTAAATAAAATAGATATAAATTAATATATATTTAGTGGCTATTTTTATTTATGTGACATATTTTTTACCAAATAAAACTATATAAAATAAACTATATTTTTTTTACCTCTAGAGACTGCAAAATTATATATTAGTATATTAATTAAAAAAAAATAAACGTTCTACTACAGATAAAAAAAAAAAAAAAACTATTTTTTCAACTTACCAACTAAATAAATCCTACACCAATTTAGCTTAAAGGATGATTTATCAACTATAAAATACGTTCATCAACTATTGATTTAATGGCAATCTCATCAATTGAAGTATGGCTACTTAATTTCATTTAGATAAATTCCCATTTCTAATTTTTGAAAGACTCTTGATTTTATTTTTTTTTTCTTCCACTTCTTTTATCTCTTGTTTGGAATGTAAAATTGATTTATTTTTAGTTAATTCTTATATTTTTAATGAAATAATTCAATTGTTTTCAATTTAAAAATTTTTTTATTTTAAAAGAAATAAAAATCAAGTATAATTTTAAAAGAATTCAATTGAATTATTTTTTTGCTACATATTAGAGTCAAAATTCAAAGTTTAGTTCAATAAATTTTTACTTTGTAATATATATATATATATATAAAGTTATTGGATTATAAGAGCATTTTTGTTTAATATATGAAATTATCATACAAATATGCATTTCTTTTTATTGTTTTTAACTTTTAATATTTATATAAAATTATTATTTAGATATTTAATAATAAAATTTAAATGATATAAAAGAGATCATCAATTTTATTATAAAACATATTTTATCAATTCTTTCAGAAATGGACATTCAAGTTATAAAAAAAAAATTAAAAATTAAAATATATATGAATTTGAGCAAAATTAAAAATAAAAACATTATCATCATTTTTTTTATTGTGCAATATACTTTTTTTTGGTATGCACAAATTATTTATACATAGTGCACTCATGATCTTTTTATCGTTTTTCTAAATTAAAAGTATTAAGATATTATAAATAAATACTTATTTTTTTTATGTACTAAGAAAATGCATATATACTTTCACCTTTATTATGAAAAACAATGTAATAGAAATATATTGTAAATAATAATTATATAAATATAATTTAATTACTAATAATTTATATAATATCTTTATTGATGTAAAATATATATATATATATATATATATATATATAAAGGCGCTGCAAGAGAAACTATATTTATTTGTTTTTCGGTAAAAGGAAGTAATTACTAATTAAGTAGTCATACACTAATTCTTTCAACGTGTCCCACACATTACAATATTTTTAATTCAATTAAAATCAAATTTTATCTGCTTTATGGAATTATTTTTAATTCTTTTAATTTCAATGTTTTTAACGTAATTTTTAAAATTTATATCAATTTTATTCATTTACCAAATAATCAAATTATAAAAATATGTTATTATTTTATTAATTTAAACAATAAAAAATATTTTTTCACTCTCATTACTTCTCTTTTTTTTCTTTATTTTTCATTATGTGAATTTCTCCCTCTCTCATATATCTTCAGCTCCATCTTAAAATTATTTTTTTACTTTTAAATATTAGTTTATTAAAAAATAATAAATGTGTTAATAAAAAAAATTAACTATTGTTTTATTAAATTAGGTTTAAATGAATTAAATTGACATGTTTAATATAAAATTTTAAAATTATGATAAAATTTTCAAAGTTAAAAGAATATAATCCCTTTTTCATCATAAGAAAACATTTCCAATTAGTTTTATACAAATATGTTTATTTTTAGTCCACCCTTATATTAAATATATTTAATCAAAACTTTAAAATATACTAACTTCTATGTGATATTTAATTAATTTAAAATGATTTAGATGAATTTTAATCTTTCAAGTACTTACTAAATCAATTAAATAAATGAATTTACCATTATATGCCATCAAAATATAAGAAATTGAAAATCCAAATGCAATTCTGCTGCCCTTTTATCAAAATTGCTCAAACACAATATAAACTAAAAATTGAAATCTGTGCATTTTATTAATTTATTTTTATAATTTTAAAATACAAAAAATACACTGAAGTCATTCATTTAAATTTTTATGACTATATTTACTTTTAATAGATTAATTTAATATTTTTATATTTTTCATGTATATTGATAAAATTTTATTCAGTTTAAGATATATTAAAAAATTATGAAAGATCAAAAGAAAAAAAAAATTACCTTCAAAAAAATCTATTTAATGTGTTTATTAAAAAGTCATATAATATTTGTTATATATATTAGTTCTAAATAAAATTGGATTTATAAGTTTCAAGAATTTTAAATTTATATAAATTCTAAAATTAAATTAAATTAAATAATAAAAAAAATAATTATAAATAATGAAATGTAATTTGGACAGAGTCAATGTTCTCTCTTCACGCATTTATATAGATATATAGAAGATATTTATATATATATATATATATATAGATAGATAGATAGATAGAATTACAAATAGATTATAGATTAATTGTACTTTTTATTTTCACTTATTAATTTTTTATTTTAATTGATTGTTTCTTATAAAATTTTATATTTAATTGAAGTATAAATAGAATAAAAAATTTTAAATTTATATGAATTTTAAAATTAAGAGCTTTAAATTTATATAAATATTAAAATTAATTTAAATAATAAAAATATAATTATAATTAATTAAAAAAAAATGAAGGCATTTTTTTATCAATCCAATATTCCCTACATTCCCACATTTATATATATTATATATATATATAAATATAAATAGTTACCATGTGATTTTTTTTTTTTACAAAAAGAAAAAACTATATGTCATTAACTCATAAAAAATTCAACAAAATACTATTTATTACGAGAAAAAGTAAAAAAATAATTAAATAATTATTTATTTTTTAATATAATTATAGGTTAATGTATTATTTGTTTTTTTTTAAATTATTAGTTGTTATTTATTGTTAGTAATGAATAATCGTTACAACAAAAGTAATTTATAAAGGAAAAGTTATTTGTCTTTAAATAATATTATTAGCGTTGAGGAAAACTAATAACCACTATAAATTATCAAAAGTAAATTATTTAATCTGTTACAAAATTTAATCTTTAGAGATAAATATTAAATTAATGTTAAATATTTATTTATCATTAATTATTTTCATAAAGCAGTGAAGAGAAAAGAGAGTCAAATTGATAAAATTCTAACCACAACCGTATATCATGAAGAAGAAGTGAGCCAAACTTCCTTGCTGTCGTTGATCTCAGATCTCTCCGATTCTTGATTCGTTTTTGGACTTAGCTTCTTCACAATATTGTCATAGGTTTCTATGCTTTGATGTTGAATTTGAGCCATTGTTTGTTCTCTGGGGATGAATCGTCATGTGTCGAGTCGAATTCTAAAGCTATTTTGTGTTGTTTCAGAAAATAGAAGAGGTTCGACGGTGAGAAGAGAACAGAAGACTTGATTGAAATTCAAATACATGAAGATTCCTTTGTTCAGCAAAATTTGTGTGCTGGTGTTGGAAATTTGGAGAACTGAGAAGGGAGGAAGGAAAAGAAAAAATAGGGCTAAGGGGCAGCAAAATTTCCTTCTAACCAATGGCTAAAACAAAAGGTGATTAGAGGAAAATGAAATTTAGTCAATTCGATTATTTTGTACTTACTAATTTAATTTTTTTAAATATTAATTAAAATTGAATTAACTTAATTTAACTAAATTAAGTGTCCAGTGATATGTGTTTGATGGAGTAGTTGAAAAGCATAAAAGTGATGAAAATGTTCACAACCAAACAAATTAAACAGGGGCCATCACTTTGGGAATCCAAAATACAGTGCAACAAAAAGCTTTTGAGTCAAGTAGTAAATTTTCAAGCTGGCAATCCCATGCGAAAGCTGGTCATTTTTCAAGAGTGGGCTTATCCAAATTTTCTTGGAGATGGATCAATGACAAAACTTGGGACCAGGGAAATCAAGGTGTCATGATGCCACTTGGTGATCCCAGATTACAGCTAGAATGGGCATTCCTCGAATCCAAGAAACCAAAACCTAAACTAGTGGAGGTTCTTTCATCTCTAGAAGCTAACTTTCTGTCTTCCTGTGAGCAATATACATCTTTGCTTCAAATTTTCAATTATCTCATTGCATTTGCAGCTTTTGTTTATGCTTTGAATACATCTTTGCTTCAAATTTTCAATTATCCCATTGCATTTGCAGCTTTTGTTTATGCTTTGAACAAAGTAAAGCTTATGTTCTTGCGCCTAAAAGATAGTTTTTCTCACACGTTAAAAATACCTGATGTTCTGGAAGAATTTTTTTTTTCTCCAGTTTGCATTCGCAGGCACCTGCAGCTAGACGAGCTAAGTATTATTGGTCTTTCCATTCTGGGAAGACATTTGCTATTTATGTCCAAGTCGTGCTTTTCTCTGCCTTTATTGCTCTGTGTTCGTGGATGTTTTAAAGATTGATCAAGTTTATAATTCTCAACTATGCCTTGACAAGAAGCTGCCCAATTTCCACCATAAAGCGGTTGATTGATTACAAATTGGGTAAATCTTCATGTCATTTCTATCTTTGTTAGTTCTGCTATTCAGGTGTGCTTCAAAAAGTTATTTTGCCTAAACCAAGATTTTGATTACATCTGCATCTCTCTCTCTCTCTCTTTTTGCTACCTAGATTTCTTTCCATGGAAATTCTTGTTCAATTTAAGTTTTTAATTATGAAGCTTTAATCACCTTCGAAATTGATTACCAATTCAATGGGAATTCTTAATCCAGATCGTTATGCAGAAGTGGATGAAAAGCCTAACCTGGATGATGAGATTCTAGCTCCTTTGTCCAACTGCTGTTGGACCCTCTTTGCTTAATTTGTACTTCTGGGTTTGATCTTCAATATGAATTTATGAAAGATTCAGAACTTACAATTTGATAGGATGTAAATTTAATCAATTTCATATGAATGATCATCATTATTCAGTTCTAAATAGTTTTTTTTTTTTTTTTTAATAAGCAAAGATCATTATTCAGTTCTAAATAGCTTACATTTATTTATCTACAAATTTCCATAATTCACACTCCAAATGGGGGCATACTGATCCATCTGCAACACAACTGCTCTTTCAATTTTATTTACTTCCCACTCGCCTGAGAAAGAATTGCAGTTATTAATCTAGAGTTCTCCAGCATTGCAGGTTGTTCAGTATCTAGAGCTCCCCCAATTCTCTAATCAGGGATCCGACGCCTGTTCAAGGCATCCTCAAATCGAGAGCATGAGTCTATTCTCATCTCTGTACAAGTATCATTCTCAGGTGCAGGGTAATAATCTTCCCTCAGCTGGACATCCCTGAGTGTTGGTATTTTCAACAGAAACATCATGAAATGTTCATTGGCTGTGCCATGAATAAATAGCTTCCTTAACCTCCCACACTGAGCCAGCAATCCAGCTGCTGGGAGAGTGAGGCTTCTTTGATTAACATCAGTGTCCTGTGGAGGCCAATAATCAAGCTCGGTCAGGTTCAAGTTACCAATCCCTTTCAGGTAGAATCTCTCCCAAGGACTTAAATCCGCAAGCCCAGAAGGGGCGGTCAGGGCAAACCCTATTGCAGCTCCACAGTTCAAACTCATCTTCCAAAGCCGATGATAGCACGCAAGAGTGCTTAACCCAAATGCATTTGTAGGCCTTGGTCGATGCCTGCAATCACCTTCAACTTTGATTTTAATTTCCTCCAGGACAGGGCAATCCTCCAATCCTGACAACTTCAATGGAGTCAACAACTCACCAACAGGAATCCAGAGGGAAAGAAACTCTAGCCGAGCCCAAGTCCTAGAAGAATGCTCATTTCCATTACCATTGAAATTCTTGCTTTTCTTCCTTGAGCTTGTTTCTTCCCAGATACCACCTCTCTTTTCTGACGGGAAGTACCTGCGGTCAGCAGATTCACCTGAAACGCTAGGTCCCCCTCCAAACTGTTCAACATTTTCCCACACACAATCTATATGCAATCGTTGTATCTGGTCTTGAATTGGCTCCAGAGCCCTTAAGGAGCACACAGCATTTAGGTGCTTGCAACCAGAGATTTTCACATCAATCAATGTTTTTTGGAGAATAGAGGCCAATTTATTCATCCCCATTTCAGTGATCTTCTTGCAACCCTGGACCTCAAACTTGGCCAGTCTTGGACAGCCAAGGGAGATCGCTATCAGGCAAGAATCAGTCAAGTCAGCAGAGTTCTTGATTGACAATGATTCTAATCTGCTGCAAAGAGCAATCCCATCCGGCCTAGCATCTATTCCCCTACAGATTCCATGAAATTGTCCCAACTTCAAAGATTTAAGTCTTGGGCACTTGGAATTAAGCACTTCCACTGCTGGCCAAGTATCCCTGACATTGTGGCAGACATCAAGAACCAATTCTTCAAGCAATGGCAATCCAGCAAACATGTCTGCAAGCGTAGCATGGCTGATTCTAGCATCCTCAGAAGTGTATCCATCATCATCCGGGTCACCCCTGGCATCAGATAAGGAACCAGTGTCAACAAGGTGAAGAATGGAAAGGCGAGGACAATTTGAAGCAAGACATAGCAGGGTTTCATCTCCCACAAAACCAATGAATCTATGATCAAATACACAAGTTGCAAGCAATTCGCGGAGATTTGGGCCGGCAGCGGAAATGGCAAGAAGCTCATGGGACTTGAATCCCTCTGCAGAAGAGTGGGTAAGGATATTTAGATGGGTTAGAGAAGCAGCAATGGAAGGGTATGCTTCGAGGGCTGGTGGCAGATCTTCTGTCCAGCAGTAGAAATGGGACAGATCAAGCCAAGCAAGTGAACTGTTATGCTCAAACAGTGCAACAAATTCAGAACCCGGAGCCGTAGGTGATCTCTGGTGCCAGCGAACGAGCTTAACCTTGCTTAAACAAGGCCATTGGGGAGCAAGAAGTTGAAGAGTTGAAGGATTCCTGGCATAAACAGTGAGAGAAGCAACAGAGGGAAAAGCCCTACGGATAAGCTGAGCAAGAAGTTTAGGGTTGGAAGAGAAATCAAAAATCGGGTGGCCCCAAGGGGAGAGGAAAGAGAGGTCAAGATCAGTGACAGCTCGAAAGCAAGTTGGGAGGAGAAAGAGGTCACGGATATTGCCTCTCAGAGTGAGAGAGGTGCGAGTGGATCGCTCTATCAAGTGCCACTTGACGCAAACAAGGGACATGGAATTACGGGTACGAATATCAGTGATCAAGGAAAATATATTGGAAAGAATTACATCCGGAATAGCATGAAAATGAACACTGCTTAGGGTTCCAGCCATTTTGTCAACTGTAACTAGACATGCAAACGCTCACATATGAATAGCTAGAGAAATGCAATGGAACATGTATAACTTGGAAGGGGATAAGATAAATATATATAGAACCCGAACCTTACGATCTTTATATATATAGCAGGGATCATGAGGATCGTGCCTGAAAAGAAAAAATTCAAGAACGCAAATTGGAGACTTGTGGGAGCAGATTAAAGGGAAGTCTTTATGTGGTGTGAGAATGAAGATAAAGACGCAGGAAAACATACTAAACCCGGCCTACTCTCTGTGTGAGGGTGAAGATGAAAGATTCAAGAATGGAGACAGGTGAGTTAAGAGAGAGAGAATCTTGACAAGGTGTGAAAATGAAGACAAAGATACAGTAGTGGGAACTGGTGGCGGCCTGAAGAGAGAGAGGGGGTCTCATACTTATCATGAAGAAGATAAAGATACGACTACTGGGACTGGTGGCATTAGAGAATAAGGCAAAGAGAGAGAGAGAGAGGAGCTGTAGGGATGAAGATAAAGATACGGCGACTGAAACTGGTGGTTTTAGAGAACTCTAAATGAGAGAGGACATGTAGGGTTGAAGATAAAGATACAACAGTGTAATAGTGTGTTGCGAGAGTAAGTGGCTGGTGGGATGCCACTTGCCATACACTGTTCTCATGTTGATCATGATACACACCCTTTTATTATTCTTTTTCGAAATCTTTCTCACCTTTTTTGGATATCGCAGGGCACCCCTTTTTTCTTCCCCAGAAAAAAATTGTATTGTATGTTACTTCGACTTGTTTCAGCCATGGATATGTGTTAGTCCCTTGGCTGCAGTAATACCACTTGCCTAATCCTTTCCATTTTATAATTCCTTTTCCCGTTTAAAAGCAATAATTATTTGAATAATTGAATTCCAGTTTCAACAACTCCAAAAAATGTTGTAATAAGATATTCTTGGAGGCTCTTAAAGAAATTGATTAAGTTAAAGCAATTCTTGCGACAATAAATTTAAGTTTACATGACAAATTTTTTAAAATAAACTGATTTGTTTCTTAAATTTGAAAAAATAAAATTATATATATGACAAATACATATATTAGTCGGTATCATAAGAGGGATAAGAGTATGAATCTATAAACAGAGTTCTACCCCATGATCTGACATAATATTTTGATAGATTAAAAAAAAAAAAAAAAAAAGCGGAAAATGCCATAAACAAAATGTGGATAATATATAGCTTGTATGGATTTGTGGCTTTAAATGAACCAGACAACATATGAACGTCATGATTCCTGAGCAGGAGGAGTTCCTATTACCATAAGAGGTGGGTACTTCTATGTTCTTGTGTCTTTCCCTACTAAAATTCTTTCGGCTGAGCCATAAATTGTTGCTTAAAAATATCATATTTTAAATTTAAAATGATTTCTTGAGGAGATAAATAAAAGGATAAAGCATAATATATATAAAAGAAGTTGGTGTTTGCGATCGTGGATTGGAAGAAATGATGGAGATATGTTAGGTTTCCACATGAAATGACACCCACTGCTTTTATCCAATTCCTACCGTTAAATTGCGGCCATTACTGAGCCGACAGTGCTAAAGTTGACCCATGAAATAAAGTACAAGGAAGAGAACTCACAGAATATCGTTTTAAGTTCTGGGTGTGTAATTATGAAGAAAGCACAATTATACGCGTACTTTCAGATATATTAAATAATAATAATAATAATAAAGTAGAGAAGACAAGAGACGCCTGTTGTTTACATTAATTTAGAATATATTGATGAATCACACATTATATTAATTCATACATATTTATATGTCCGAATTAATTCAAGATAAAAAATAAATAAATAAAAAACCATCGATTTGAATTCAATCAATTTGAATGAAGTACCCAAATGGAAAGAAACAACTCAAAAGCCACTTATTCAACACCATGACCCCGACAGGCTGCCCACTCAGATACCCTCTCAGGCTCAGCAGTCTCTTTATTTTTTTTTTTAAAAAAAAAAGAATTTTAAAACTAGATTCCATATATAAAAATTAAAAATGGTGAAAAAAATTAAGGATATTATATTTTTTTTTTTATAAATAATTTGGATTAAAATTTAAATTTAAAAATTTTAGAGTTCTGAAGATCACTCTCGTACTACATTTGAATACTGTAGTGAAAACAAGCAGTGATTATGCAAAAAGTACTTACAGAATCAACAGCCAATAAAAAGAAGAAAAACCAGCCATCAGAAATGAAATCATCATTTTAGGTGACGATACCTGAACTGTACATTTTGGTTAATTAAAGCTTTGGATTCTGCATAAGATTTAGGATTAGATAAGCATAAACATCTTTTTATGATTTGATTAAGATGTTTATATATATATATATTCTGTCACCACAAAAGCTAATTAAGCACAAGAAGATGTACCCACCAACTCTTTTTCCAATTTGAGAGGAAAGAGCCCAGCTTAAAAACACATGATTCCAAGCAATGAACTCAGTTCTAAAGCTCCAAGTGGGTCTCAATACGCAGTACATTGAGAAATCAGGATCAAACATGTATTTGTGCTTCCCATTTACAAATCCACTGATCATCACTTTGGCCTTACTTTTCATTTCAACCCAGAACATTTGTAGATGAAAAATACCCCACTCCAAATAGTATATGTGCAATGATAAATTAAAAATAAAATATAAATAATATAAAACTATTAAATGGTTTGATAATATTAATTTTTTTTCTATGAAAAAGTCCTGGATCCCATATTAAGATCTCAGTATTTTATCAAAATTAATTACTTAAATTCTATTTGTTTCATAAAAAAATATTTTCTGTATTTTTTAGTGTTTGGGATATTGATTAAAGAGAAAGCTAAGTTATTTTTAAGTAAAGTATTTTTTTTAAAAGAAAAAGTTATTTTTTATTTTTTTAATTTTTATAATTTTATTAAAATATGAAAATATATATACATACATTAAATAAACATATACAATTAATTCAACATTACAACCAACAATGAAAAATATTTTCATAAAAGTATTTTTTAAAAAATATTTTTCATATATAAATTATTTTTCGTGAAATAAACAGTCTGAATCTCTATTTAAAAAAAATAATTAAAAATTATTGTATTTAGTAAAGTCAAACTCTTTAGTCTTTTGTTATATTTTTATAAAAAGAAAAAATAATCAACTTGTTTTAGTCTTGATAAGAGGGATAAAATAATATAGATTGTTAAAATTATTTAGGACTAAATAATATAAATAGTTAAAATGTAAGGACTAAATAATATAAATATTTAATATTAAAATAAGTTTATTAATATTGAGTTTATTAATATTTTAATTGAAATTTAAAAAATTAAAAGCTAAATAACTAATTTTGATAAAATAGAAAGGACTCATAATAATCTATCCTAAAATATAATTTTATCATACCAAAAAAATATATTTATATTTTCTGGTAAATATATATGAAAAATTATCAGACGGAATTTTCAAAAAATATAAAGCATTTCATAAAAAGATAAAGAAATGTGCAATATTAAATTGTGAAACATCTTGTATTAATTAGAGTTGTACTTTGTTACACTAAAAGATTAATTAATATAATCAAGGAATCTTATTGATTAATTTGTAATTATACTTCGAATTTATTTAAAAAAGATTGCTAGATGCACGGGTCAAGGAAGGCGGCTAGTGGGAGCCATCTCTCATTCGTTGTAAAATATTCTTTTATATATTTATATATATAAAAAATTATTTTAATTATTAATTACTCTAAAATTATTTAATCACTTTATCACATGAAATATTAAAATTTTTTATTTTTTATTATATATTTAATAAATTTGTTCAGTATTAATAATTTTTTAAAATAAATATTAATTTAATTATATAATATTAACTCTTTAAAATATTAAAAACAATGAATATAATTAATCATTTTTAAATTAATATAACGTTGGCCTTTAAGAAAATTTTTTTTACTCCACCCCTAAATAGATACTATTAATGTATTTAAATTAATAATTTTTTTGTAATAAATTATAGATATTTATTAATTCAATGGTTAGACCTGTTCGGACCGATGAGATCAATTATGAGGTAAAGTGCTTTCGGGATTCATTCAGAGAACCGAACGCCTGACAATCATCTAATACACATGCGTTAAAAGGGTCATCATTCACAATAATCTAAGCCAGCATTTCTCTTTTATCTGATTACAATGTCAAAAGAAAACATGAATTGAATGCGAATTTTATCTACTCTTATCTTGTACGAAATTCGAGATTCTTTCTAAATCAATGATGACAGGGATGAAACATCCAAAAGGGCCAAAATGGTGGATTTGTTGATTGATTGTGAATCATATGAACTGAACGTGATAGGATACTATGTGTTATAACAACAATACAGATTATGACATGATGCTGTATCAAAAAATATCATGAGAAGATCGAATGAAATATCCATTACAGAAAGCAAACACGATGCAACATTTCAAAGAAAGAAGAAAACTGAATACGATACAGGGAAATAAAAAGGGAGCAAAGTTAATTACCACTGTAGATTAATCCTTTCAGAGACCCCGCTAGCTGCTCCGTTCATAAACAAGAAAGCTGTACCAAGCCTAGCTAAACCATCAGTCAAACTGTTGCCTTCATGTGGGGAGCAAACAAAACTGATTCGAGGGAAGGCAGCAGCCAGGTTGACAGTTGATTTAATCAAATTGTCCATCTTCCAAGGGCTAGATAGGACAAGAATTATCAACCCAAGAGAGCTTAAGATCCATTGATCAGTCCCTCTCGGACCGGATAGTCGTGGAAGCCTCATCATTTTTTTAAGAGCGAGAGGACCGTATATATAGTCTGCCTTGAAGCTTTGCGGTTGGATGTGATATTTATGAGATAACAGTTGCCCACATGGATTCATATTCACTTTGGAGCCTCCAAAACCACTTAAAGAGTAGAGCTCTGTTTTGGACCTTAATGATTCCAAGACAATGTGGTCATGATTTGGTTTCAAATTGGAACCGGCTTCGAACCGGACTGAAATCGTTATTCTATGATTTAGTTTACATTCATATTTTTTATAAACTGTAGACAGACGGTTCTGAATTAGACCAAATCGACAATTTAAATACAAAAGAATTCAATAAACACTTTACTCCGGTTCTAATTCACTTATATATATATATCATTAATTCCCTACACAATTATTCTCTACACTCTCTTTAATTCTTAATACTCTTTCAATTTCTCTCAAATTTTCTAAATAATTATTTTATACACTCCTTTTAATTTTCAGTATTCTCACAATTTCCCTACTTTATTATTTTATATGCTCACTGAAATTTTTAATAATATCTCAATTACTATGTTATTATTTTATGTCTTCAATAAAATTTTCAATACCCTCTATTTTAATTTTTTTTGATACTTTTTTAATTATCAATTATCATATAATTTTTTTTAAAAAGGTAAGTAATATAATTGGAAATTTTAATTCTTCTAAATCCTAAAGAGATACATAAGTAAAATTAAGTTCATGCACTTTTTTTTAATTTTTTTTAAAAAATTAATTTCATCTCCACTTTTTTAAAAAGTTTAAGTCTTTTCTTATTAAATTTTTCTTAAAAATGATTTTTTTTTTCTTATTTTATTTTGATTGAAAGATTTTTAATAAAAAATCAAAATATTTTTATAAATATAACTTAAATTTCAAATCAATAAAATTTTTCTCTAATTTTTTTGTCTAAATTGCTCTTAAACTATCCCTAAACTGCTCCTAAATCGTTCTTTAAACCGTCTGGAACCGTTCTTTTTCGAACCTTCCTTCAAACCGTTTTACACCGGAGCTCGAACCGAAATCGACAATTCAGGAATCGTCTTCCAAATCATCCTACGAAGGTTTGGTTCAGATTCATAATTTTATTGAACCTGAATCGATGAATCAAAAATCGTAATCGGCGATCCCGGAATAGTGGCCACTCCTACAAGACGTCCGTCGCGTTTTGGAGCAGCGAGCCAGGGTTGACCAGTTGATTAGATGCAATTTTTGTTGACCAGACCACAAAATGTTTGCCCAGAATCTATTCAGCTGAGATGCAACAGTAGTTGGAATTTTGAAGGGAGACGAGTAATATAAATAGGAATTAAAATTTTAAAATTTCAGAAATTATATTTAATTTATTTTAATAATATATTTTAAGCTTTAACTTGCAGGTTGTTTTCTTTCTTAATTTGTTGATGTTAAGTTATATTCAATGATATCTTTGAATTAAAATTTTTTAAAACTTAAAATCTTAATGTTGGTTTCATTTGGGGTATGACTGACTGAAATTTGTATGATTTTTAATTTATTCTTCTGATTTTTATTAATATTTTGTAAACTATAATATTAACAAAAATTTATCAAATTTATTGGATTAGAATTGAAATGTACATGTAAAATTCATAAAATTTTGCTGATGGAAAATTGTTTTCTACACTAAGTTATATATATAACTTTTATTAATATTTAGTTTATGCTAAAATTGATTAATTAAAAGAATATGATTTTTTTTTAAATGAAGTTTGAGTTTTTTAGGTTATTAGGCTTTTCATTTTAAAAATATATTATATTTTGAGCAGCATTTAGTATATTTCAAAATGGATCAAAAAAGGACATGTGAACAATTGCCCGAATAACAAGGATCAAAAAATGCCATTGAATATCTTAAAAAACTTCTGTTTCATCTTTTTGTCGCTTCTGTGGACTAGACATCGATCCAGCCCTAGCATTGTTGAAGCTGATTACACCAAATAACTTGCATAAATTTGGCAGTTAATGGGGTGTGGCAATATATAATCTAAAGCATAGAGCAATGGGAGAATGGAAAAGTGACTAATCAGGAACAAAATAATTTTTATAATAACAAATAACCACCTAGGTTTCGTAGTAAGGATACCCCATAAAAGACTTCCACCCAAGTTTTGTTCAACTCAAGAAACCTTTCCTTTCTTCTAATCCGATCAACACCATATGTTCATCTACAAATTATACATCTAAATCAAGGTAGAGTATCTTTTACAGAGAAGTGGTCTCAGTCAAATAGGCACAATTGCTAGAGCAAGCCTTCCATGGGAAAAGGTTATGACGGCGAAAAACTACTTCCAGCAACATCGGCTTACGCCCAATTCCCTTCATGCCATTTTCGCCTTTATCATGCCACTCCTCAACTTTCTTGAACTCATGTATCAGGGAAAGGACTGCTCTCCTTTTGATACACATCCAATAGCCATGTGATTTAGCCTTACTTGTTTGCTAGCTTACTGCTTGGCTTATGGTGTTGAGATAAGCTTTGTTGATGGTTTTTGTTCTCCATTTTACATCACTGCACTTCGTCGTAGCATGGTGGTGTTTGGTTCACTGTCTTTGGCATCTTTAGCCTCTATTTTCTTCCCAGACTTTGTTCAGCCGATTCTATACTGATTCTGTGGTGTACTTTCAATGTTCGGATTACCAGCCACCCTATTAAAAAAGTTGTGGAAAAGGATTAGTACACTCTTGCAAGCATTACAAGTAGAAGATGGGCAGGTGAGGCGAACATCAGCTACTGCACATTGGGTTGTATCAAACTCCTTCACCGATCAAAGAAATATACTTCCTGTGTGAAAAGAGAATGAAAAAGACGATACAAGAAAAAAATAAAAAGAAAACAATAGAGGGAAGAAGCAAACAGCTCAAATGGGCAGCAGTTATAACACTAGTGAAATCAAAATTAGTAAAGCTGGAATAATTTAACACGTAAATCTTTATAAAAATCGGAGCTCATGAAATTAAATTAATTTAGGCAGATTGCCTTTCACAATCTTGATGTAGGCAGATGCAACTTTGGTTACCATTTCTCAGGCCTAGGCCTAGCATTGGGCAAATCCATTTAATGGTAGAAATCATTTTTCCACTACGTCAAGCTACTAAACCATTCAATCATCACAACTATAAAACCAGAGCAGAGCAATGACGCCAAAAGCAATTAACAGTTAAACATGCTTCACTAGGAATGATTATTTGCTTTGACCTTTTCATAGGCTTTCTATCTTAAGCATATTATCATTTTCATCATATTGACATTCATTCCAGCGCCCCTCCTTGGCTCCCATCAAATGACAATCACCACCTGCTTAAAAAACCATCTAAATATAATTCAATTTAATGCATAATATAATGAAGCATAAAAGATCATTTTCAATTGCTGCAAAGCAAAATCAACCATGGTTAATCTCCATTTTTATGTTGTACCTTTAACATCGTAAAAGCACTCAAAAAAGCATCACAATCTACATATAGAAGAATGATATAATGAACAATTGAATGGAGGTGCAAATCTGACGCTTCCTTAGTTGGCCAACCAAAGCAATGCACCTGGGATTTTGTTACATATTGTAGAAGAAATAAGAGAAATAATATTGTTAGGCAGAATAAGGGTCAAGTAGAGAATGTTATGGAGGGAAATGCTGTTGAGGAAGTTAGAAGGACGAACTGAATTTGTTAATTGGTTACAGTTAGTTGTGTAACCGCTGTAGTTGTGTATCCGCTATATAAAAGGAAAGATCCTCATCTGTATTCATTCATTCCATTAATGAATCAATAAAATAACTTTTCTCTCTCTCTGTGTTTCTACTCTCTCTTCTCTTCTCATCTAAGTCTAATTCTCTTATCATTTACTCTCTATTCTCTAAATCTGCTTCAATCTTTGCATCCACAGGTTGAATTAGGGTTGATACCAAATAATTTGGTATAAGAGCTAGGTTACAAAGGGATCAGTTCTACAATTGTGATTCTGGCAGTTGCATGATGACCAAATCTAGAGTAGTTACTCAGGATTCAACTAATTCAGCTAAATAGCTGAATTGGAGGAACAGATTAGGGTTATGCAACAGGTGTCGAAGAAGGATAAGGAAGAATTGAAGGGTTTCTAAATTGCTAGGTTTGCAATATAGAATCCAATACAAAAGAGGGGTGGATAATAAGGTGGCAGATACCCTGTCTAGGAGACTTGCACCATTGAAAGCTACTTTACTGGCCTTGCATTCTTCTTCCCTGCAACCTACTTCAATGTCACACTTAATTCATAGCTATGCTACTGATAAGCAAGCTACTGACTTAATTTCTCACCTCTCTATTGATGCAAATGCACATCCTGGGTTCTCTTTAAAAGATGGATTGTTGTTTTACAAAGACAGACTTTATGTGGGTTAGAACAGGGCGTTTGAGGGAGCATTTATTGGCTCTCTATCACAACTCACAGTTGGGAGGACACTTAGGAATTAATGCCACTTCAGTGAGACTTAGCAGGCATTTCTTTTGGTCGGGGATGCCTAAGGCAGTAGTGGATTGGGTCAGAAGTTGTGATGTTTGTGCCAAGTGTAAGGTTGAGACTTGTGCTATCCCTGGGCTGTTACAGCCCTTACCTGTTCCTCATCAAGCTTGGCAGCATATCACTATGGACTTTGTAGAGCAGTTGCCAAAGTCCAAAGGCAAAGACACCATTCTTGTGGTCATTTGCAAATTTACTAAGTATGCTCACTTTGTGCCACTTCAACATCCTTTTTCTGCTTCTGATGTTGCCAAATTATTCTTGGATTTTTGTCTTCAAATTACATGGCTGCCCTATTACTATTATCTCTGATAGAGATAAGATTCTTACTAGTTCTTTTTGGAAAGGACTGTTCAGGTTGTTAGCGACCAAATTGGCTTATACTTCAACATATCATCCCTAATCAGATAGTCAATCTGAAAGGCTAAACCAAAGCCTAAAGGGGCACTTGAGGTGTCTTTGTTATCAACAACCACATTCTTGGGCCAAGTGGTTACCATTAGCCGAGTGGTGGTATAATACTAGCCATCATTCTTCCTTGAAAATGACTCCATTTGAGACTCTCTATGGTTACAAACCACCTCCTTGACATTTCTGCCTTTGGATGATACTATCGTAGGTCTGTTGTTGACTTTGTGAAGGGTAGGCAGCACATGTCTCAGCTAATTAGGGAGAATCTGCTAATGGCTCAGAATAGGATGAAACAGTATGCTGAGAAAAAGAGGTCTGAGAGGACTTTTGAAGTGGGGGACTGGGTTTACCTTAAGCTGCAGCCCTACAAACAGACATCAGTGGCTCTAAGAAAGAATTTTAAGCTAGCAGCCAGGTTCTATGGTCCATTTCAGGTGGAGGCTAAAGTAGGTTCTGTTGCTTATAAATTGAAGTTACCTCCCACGGCATCCATTCATCCTATCTTTCATGTGTCACTCTTAAAGAGAAAAGTAGGTGAAGGTACTGTTGCAATCCAAGATCTTCCCACTTTTCAAGATGACATGATTGTTGTAGCTCCTGAGAAGGTGTTGAAGACAAGAACTGTAACTAGGCAACAGCAGCAAGTCCTTCAAGGCCTCGTTAAATGGCTTCATTACATGGTAGGATCAGTCTTTTATCCAGAGCCAATTTCTTGATTTTAAATCTTCTTGGGGACAAGAAGATTGTCTTGGTTTGGAGGGAAATGCTGTTGAGGAAGTTAGAAGGAATAACTGAATTTGTTAATTGGTTACAATTAGTTGTGTAACCGCTGTAGTTGTGTAACTGCTGTATAAAACGAAAGATCCTCATCTGTTTCATTCATTCCATTAATGAATCAATAACAGAACTTCTCTCTTCTCTTCTCATCTAAGTCCAATTCTCTTCTCATCTACTCTCTATTCCCTAGATCTGCTTCAATCTTTGCATCTAGAGGTTGAATTAGGGTTGATACCTAACAGATTTTTTATCCATTGGCGGTTTCATTTCTAATGGTGATGACTAACAACGTAATACTTTGAAAAAACCAAGTTACCTGACAATCAACCTACATATACATACAGATGGATATAAAGGCTAATTACTTTATATGTAATTGGTGCCTTGTACTATGTAATTCATTTCTATCATATCCTGACAGTATAAACTGCTAGAGGCAAATGTAAGTTAAAATGAATCATATCAATTCCAAATAAACCACAATCCAGCATCTCCAACCTAACAGAAAACAAGCCATACTACAAAGACAAAATGCACAAAGCAAACAGTGAAAAATATTTTTGCATCTTCAATTTAATAGAAATACCTACTCAACAAAGATAAAATCGCATGCATCGATATGAAGTATAAACCTTTTTGCTTTATTAAAAATGATGTACAAGGGATTCGTTCAGCAAGATTGGAATTTGATAATTATCCCCGACAAACAACACACCAATGCTTTTGCTCTATAGAAAATGCAACTTTCAGAGCAACTAGCTAGCAACTAATACAAGAAGAACAAGTAGAAAACACTTCCCCATCAAGATGCTCTGGGGTCCGTCCCATGCTGCCAAACGTAAACCAATTCATCCCAACCAGTACTAGCCAGCAAACCCTCAACAAGAACACTCATATCCAACCCAACTGCGAATTCTGTGTGGTGATCATACCTCCCAACCAATGCATCCTCCACCATGAAATCCCACATACACACTGTCATGTCATAAGAGCAAGAAACCATCAAATTCCTATGGTGCGGCGAAAACTTCACTTTCCTAACCGCATATCCATGCCCATTTAACACAGCAATTGGTGCCCTGTAGCTCCTCACATCCCACACCCTAATGCTCTTATCCACCGACGCCGTCGCTATAAGACAATCATCATACTTGTTCCAATCGCAAGACAAAATTTCGAAATCGTGCCCTGGAATTATCATCGTTGAACCCGGTTCACGGACATCCCAAATTCTGACCGTACAATCGCCGGAAGCGGAAGCAAAAACATCGGTGTGCCTAGGGTTCCAGGCAGCGGAGTAGACGCAATAGGCGTGTTCTTTGAATGTGCGTATACTAGCGGGACGGTCGAGAGTCCAGAGCTTGATGGTGTCATCCCAAGAGGAAGTGATGAAGGAATCTCGCCGAGTGGGATTGTAGTCAACGGAGTGGACTTCGCGGGTGTGCTCTTGGAGGGATCTGAGAGGGTTCTGCGTTGGAGGAAGAGCGGTGTCGAAGAGCTTAACGGAGCCGTCAGCGACAGCGGCGACTAGGAGAGAATCGTGGGATTCAGACCAGGCGAGATCGTAGACACCGTCAGCTGTGTCGAAGGCGACGAGTTCAGAGAGGGGAAGGGAAGGGGATGGAGGGAGAGCGAGGACATGGACACGGCCGTTTCCGAGGATGCCGAAGTTCTGGGCAGTGGCGACAGCTAGTCGCGATTCGTAGAAGGGACTGAATTTAACGGAGTAGCCGTTGAATGGCGTTTTGAAGATTGGCATTGCGTCGGAGGATTTGGTGGGAATGGGTGTAGTGATGTATCATCCGGTTGGAGCTCTGGGAAAAGTAAAGAAAAGAGTTGTTGAGACTGAGAGAGATAAAGTTGGATCAGATCAGCCATAGCCATTGAGGCTGATGGGCTGAAAAAACTAGTTTCCTTGGGATGGGCTTCAAATTCAAACACCTTAAACAGTATTTGGGCTCAAGGGCTAGGAAAAGTTGAGGGGCCTTTTTGTTAATTCCCTTTTTTAATGGCCTTGAATTAGGCGGAATAATGGAGTTTTTGGTGTAGAGAATGCAGGCTTCTTCTTAACAATGGAATTTAGACACAATCCCGCAAATTTAGAACTCAAAGCTGGCTAGTTTTGGAGGCTTCCTCAAGCTCAAGCAGCCTCATTAATAATGTTTGGATTTGTTTGGGCTTCAAGATGCATTAATGGATAGACATGGTTCAATGACATTGACACTTGAAAAAACTAGAATTTACTCACTTGAATTTATTATAATAATGGTTTGCCAACTATGTGGTTTCAACTTTCAGTTGCTCTATAGTTGGTGGAGACTTTTTTTTATTATTAAAATGATTAAATATTAAAAATTATAAAATAAATTACTTTTTAATCTTTAAATTATGCATAATTAATATTTTTGTCCCTGTATTTTTAAAAGTCTATACTTCTGTTCTTGCATTTTAAATTCGTTTTCACAGTTTGAGTCCTTCCGTCCAATCCAACCACCTACAAGCTTCTCCTCATCCAAAGCCTCAAAGACCTTCGTTCTCCCAGCTAGCATCAACCTAAATCTCATACCCATTTCCTTCAACACCTCAACCTCACCTAATTTCTAAAAGCTCCATCTCAAACCCGTCGCTCCTTGAAACAGAAACACAAAAGAGTGAATTTTTAAGAATGTTGATCTAACCCATGTCAAGCACAACCATATGCACTTCTACCTTGGTTCTCTCAAGTACCCCCAAGTCTGCGATTGTTGTCTAATGAACCATGCCTCACCATTTTCTTACCATTCTGCAATCAAAGTATGCGATTAAGAACCAGCAACAAGCCGAATTGGTGGTTCCTTGGGTTTTTGGGTTCCCTGCACATGCAGGTGAAGGCAAACTTTTGTCAAGTGGCCTAGATACTGTTATTGGGAGTGAGTTGGTGGGTGGTGGTGAGTTTGCAAGTGGATTTGATGGTGAACGGGATGCCAATGATTTTTTGTATTCAATCAAGCGCAGGAGATGAAATTGAATTTGGGTTTGAGTTTAGACTCAAATCAATAGAGCAGGTGAGAGATTAATTTAAGAGAAAGCTTCACTTTGTGAGAACAGCCCCATCTTGAAGAATTGTTTGTGTTGTAATTTCATAAAGAATTTCACTTTGAGAAATGAAATTTTTACTTTTGTCAACTTCTGTGCATAATTTAAAAGTTATTTCTTGTGGTTTTTGGACCGTGTTGTGTTGTATATCCCAACAATGACTGGAATTGTTGAGCTGGATTTGCATTGTCAAATTTTGGTTTTGTTTATCTTGGTATGTTGTTTGGAGAAAGAATGAGTCTGATGAGTTGAATATATTGATTTAGATATACATTTGAGAAAGGGAGAGGAATTTAGATGTTTAATTTGCATAAAAATATTGTCTGCGTGGGAGGAAGAGGAGAAGAGAGAGTCAAAGGGAGGGAGATGTTGGATGCGGCAAACTTATTCTCTGCCCTTTTAATTTTTTATTTGAATAATGTTCAATTTGACGACGTTTAATTTAATTTATTTTTAATTTTTTATTTAATTAAACTCATAAATTTTAATTTATATTCAAATTAATTCAATTAATTAATATATATTACTTTTTAATATTAAAATATTTTTATATTATATAATTATTTAAATAAAATATAAAAATATTATTTTTATTATTCAATATTATTAATTAAATTAAAAATATAAAAAAAATATCTTTATATTTTCATATAATTAATTAAAATTTTAATTAATTTTAATCATTTAAATAAAAAATATAATTTTTATACTTCACGCTTTTAATTTAAAATTAAAAAATTATAATTAAATAAAATTAAAAATATAAAAATATTATTTTTTGTCTTCACATTATTAATTAATATTAAAAAAAGTAAAATATAAAAATAATTAATTATAGTTAAATTAAGATTAAAAATAATTAATTAAGAAATTAATATTAAAAATAATTAATTTTTAAAATATTTGAAAAATATAAAAAAAAGTAATTTACACATTAAAATAGCGAGTGAGTTATATTTTTTTTAAATTAAATTAAATTTTTTTAATAATAAATATAGGGAGGGAATTAAATTTTATTTCATTTTCTATATGTTATTGTATTTGGCTGTGAGAGAGAGAGAGAGAGAGAGAGAGAGAGTTAGAAGGGGGGAGAGGAAGAGTGAGAACACTGAGAGAGACAGAGCGTGGGGAAAGAAAATAATGTAAAGAGAGAGAGAGAGAAAAGGGCAATAGGGTCAATTCATGCTTCATTAACGGCAAATTTTGACAGAAGAGCTTTCCGTGGGACTAAATAAAAATATAGAGATATGAGTGTTGATTTTTAAAAATATAAAAATAAAAATATTAATTATAACATAATTTAGGGATTAGAAAGTAATTTATTCAAAATTAGCTGAATTAAAAATAACAGGGGAAAACAAAAAAAAGTTACTAACATGAATTCTACATATAATTACTCTTGCACTTTTAATAATTAAATTTTTTTTTTTTACTTATAAATATGCACTATCCATTTATTTTGGTAGTATTTAATGGTGTTAAGAATTTAGTAATCACGTTGAAATATAAAATCAATTAAAAAAATAAAATAAAATAATTAATAAAAATTCATAAAAGGATAAAAATTAATTAAAAATAAAATATTATATATATATATATTAGAAAATTTACATCTTCCATACTTTTACGCATTATAATTTAATTAAAATTTAAATTCTAATACATGCCAATTTATATTTTCTTTTGTGATATATATAGTCATTATATAAATTATTTATATTTAATCATGTCAAATTGATTTATCTACTACTATCAAAATTAACAATAGATACATATAATAAAAGGATAAAAAGTGAAGTATGAAAATTTCATTTGCCTAGCTTTAGTCTAGTGGTAAGGATATAATGAACCTGGGGTTATATCCCGATTCGATCCCCTCCCCTTGATAGAAAAAAAAAAAAAAAAGAAAATTTCAACTTTTTAACAATATAATTATAATTTTAAACCAATGATTACTAATTTTTGAAAATAAATTTAAAAATTATGTATGTCAAACACTTTAAATTAAAAATTAAAAATCGAGTTATAAACATTTATTATAATTAACGAAAGTAAAATCATTATAAATGCATGAGAAAATGATAGTAATTAATGTGATATCACAGTAAAAGAAAATTATTAGGGTTATGGCTGTGTTTTTTATTGATTGTAATTAAATGTGAAAAAGAGTTTTGGTTTGAGATAATTTTTATTAGCATTAAAAATATATGAATGTGACATGGAAAGCAAATGGCTAAACCCCTCCTTTCTATCCTTCACATGTTGCCCACTAACGTCTACATCTGAACCATTTAATGGATGGGCCATGTTTTGGATGGGACATTGCCAAGATTAATATTAAGCAGCTTAAGCCAAGTAAACAGTTTTAACTACCTTGTTTTCTTGTGGCAAATGTCTATGTGGGCTCACAAATCGATTGGTCTTATAGCTCAATATGAAACTACACGGACACCAAATCTATCACAACAGTAATCCAAAGAAAAGAAAAATCTTCGCCTATTTTCCTACTTCTCATCATCTAATTCTTGAATCTTTTGGTTTTTCTTGCAAGACAATATCTCTTCACTTCTGCAAATGGAAAATCATATTGCTTTACCTAATCTTGATTTCTTGGAGAAGTAACAAATGAAGGGTGAGATTTTTTTTTAAGCAAAAGGGAAAGAAAGAGAAGCACTATTAGAGGCTTCTAGCTAGTCATGCAAGAGTAAATTTCTTGTTGAAAAAACGAAAAGAAAAGCCTAGTAGACTATTTATTACTGTCAATGCCTTGAGTCAAAGCAGGAAGCACTTCACAAACCTAAAATCCACAAGGAGAAAAAGTTAAAGAAGTCTATCACACCTCACTTTCCAATGAAAACCACAACCCACATGATCTTGCTTGGGGATATTGAAAGATCACAACCTCCCCCTCAAAAGAAGATTTCTCCCTATACCCTATTTCCCAAATTTCCCACTCCTCTCACTCACCCTAAACCCAATTCACTCCAAACAAAGCCATCACCTCAAGAACCCCACCTCATAAGCCTCTCCACCTAATCTTAGTGGCTGGTTCAGTTGAATTTGGACAGATGTCAAATCCTGATTGAAACACATGTCTTGGATCACCCCCAAAGGGTCATGTCTTTGCTTACTTGGCCATCCCAATCATGCACTAACATGTGTTAACCATGGGTCCCCCAACCTTGCAAATCCAACCCCCAAAATTATCGAATTTGGTGATGCATGGAGGGATGGGGGGCCCTAAATGATGGATCCAAAAGGCAAAGTACAGAGTGAGGTTCAATTATTCATGCCATGAATTTCATCGTAAGCAAGTGAGGAAGAGCAAAATTCCTCTTCCCCCTCATCCACAAAAAGCAGAAAAAAAGGAATACAAGGGGAAAAAAAAAAGGTTATTACAGAGACTATAATAAAATCTTATATCATTTGATACAAAATTCTTAAAGTGACTAATTCCCACTCTCTCATTGCGAAAGATACCCAAAACCCAAAAAGAAAAAGACGGGAGAAAAAAGAAGTCTTCTCACTTTCTCTCTCCATATATTTCTTTCCTTTCTACAACCCTCCCCTTCTCATTCCTCTCTCTATGAAGAACTCATAGAGAGAGAGAAGTAGCCATGAAGAACACCATTAGATGCTGTATCTCTTGCATTCTACCATGTGGAGCTCTAGACGTGATTAGAATAGTACACTCTAATGGCCGAGTAGAAGAGATCAGTGGCACAATCCGAGCAAGCGAGATCATGAAAGCACACCCAAAACACGTCTTGAAAAAGCCCTCTTCTCCCTGCGATGATGGGGTGGTTCCAAAGATCGTTGTAGTCCCACCTGATGCTGAGCTTCAGCGTGGAAAGATCTATTTTCTCATTCCACTCCCATCAACCCCAGAGAATAAGAAGCCTCCTCGATCAAGAAATTCCAGCACCAACAGAAGGAAAAGAAGAGAGAATAATAGCAACAACAATAGTGAAAGCAACAATTTGAGCAATAACGTCGTCAGCAACTCCATTTCAATGTCCACAAACCTTCTCATTTCTGATCGGTACCTGAGTGAGATACTTTCAGAGAAGCTATCAACTCAGAGAGATCGAAGGAGAGGTCGTGTTGGGGTGTGGAGACCACACTTAGAGAGCATATCTGAGACCCCAAATGATGCTTAAAGGAGGTTCTTGATGAGTTTGTAATGAGCCATATATGATTTTTCTTTTTCTTTGCGATTCATTCCTGCGGTTCTTATCCATTAGGGTTCAAGAACTCCATCCCTATTATTCATTTTCCTTTTCTTTTCCCTACCCTTCTCTTCTTTCTTTCATTTTTTTTTTTTGAATTTCCCCCTTTTCGTGTATATAGAGGCATAGAGAAAAATGGCAAATAATGCAGAAGATGAGTCAAGGTTTGGAAATTGATGTTGGTGATGATGATGATATTAAACAGTTGTGGCAGGATCTTGCTACTCCATGTATCATCAAGCCATAAGTAATTGCTTTGAGAGCTTCTTTAATATTCAAGTGTGGCTTTTAATTAGTACAGAAATTCATGAAGAGAAAGCAATATAATTTTTGTAATCTTTTTGAGAGAGAAACACATGTGCAAAATTTTTTTTTCTTAATCTGTTTGTAAGAAATAAGGAATAGATATTGTTACTGAGAATGGTCACATTTCTACTGTGTGAAGTACCAAAAATTGTTTCAATAAGAATTGAAAAATGATTGTGCAATGATGATTCTTACACCACCATTCAATTCTCATAACAATTCTGCCCATGATTTAAATTTATATCTTTTCTTAAGGAAAATTTGTTTATGTAGCTCAAGATTTTGTTGGTCTTTGTATGATAAAATTAAATGCTTGCATCACTCATCAAATAATTAAGTTATTATTATTGTTATTATCAATTTCCTTCTAGAGTTAAACATAAATTAATCCTCGTTAGAAGAATAAGTATTGTCATGATGTTATATGTAGAAAATTGGCTAATTTGACACATTTCATGTGTTTGTGAATGCAAAATAGTACATTAGATGCATTGAATAATTAATAAATATAAATACAGTTCTCTTATGCCACGTATTAATTGTTAATACTTTTATATATAGAGAAAATAAATCGAATCTAATTTGCCTTGAGAGCTAACTTAAGGGAAGAAGGTTTACTAAAGTCTTATATATAACTCAAATACTTTATTCTAAACTAATATGATAACACACTCCCTCACGCTCAGTCATGAACATCTAAAAAATGAATTAGGCCTAATTTTATCTCAAAAGTTAACTTAAAAGGAAGAGATTTATCTAAGTTTTATATATAGTACAAACACCTTATTTCAAATTAATGTGAGACAATGATATATACTTCAAGAGCTATAATTATTTATATTTCTGTATTAATTTATAAATATCCATTGATTAACTACTTCCCTTATCACTCAAAGTTAACTAGGAGGGGAATTGAATCATAATGCACTTCTAAAGAAAAAAAAAATCTCCAATTTGGTTAAAATTTTTTGCAGTTCCCATTGTTTCAACCATTCTTGATCTTTGACCAAAAGCAGCCAATTTTCATGCATAAATTGTGGGATATATCCAAGAAATAAATGCGCTTTGACCTATTTTATTTTTTCTTTTTTTTAAAAAAATATTACTATGTATAAATAAAGCATGTATATTTGGTCATGATAATCAATGTAGCATACCACCTGATCATATTGGAGGAATAAATAGATAAAAATGAGTTGAACCAAAATTTTTTTTTTCCCAGTATTATATATTAATAGCTAGAACACATAAACTTTGATAGAGCATATACCCATCAACCACTTACCCCATGATCATCAGATTTTTTATTAGATGATCAAAGTGACTTTGATGGTGGATGAAATAATAGTCCCCACATAACTTTCCACCATAGAATAATTAATAATGCACTTCTATCTAGCTTGCACTAACAAGTGGGCTGGCTGGGGGCATGTCTTTAAGTATTTTGTTCATGATGGTGATGAGATGATTTTATTAGATGGTGCCACCAGCATCTGCAAAGATAATTTACAGTAGATTTTGACATCTATATTGGTTGGATAGTCTCACATCCATATAGAAAATTCCTCATACAAAATATTTTGCCAAGTCCCACCATCTGGGCTATCAAAACATGACACTGCTTTGGTATCATTGGAATGCAATCTATAATCCAAAATATATCATACTATGGACTGTCAGAGTAGCAGCTCTGAAATTCTTTTTCATCTTTTAAAAGAGTTGCAAGCTTCAAATAATGAGTATTAATTTAATAAAACCAAATTTAATTAATTTCAAAATTGTAAATTTACAATTCATATATATAGAGTACTATGTTTTGTCAGATGGGAAATGAATTAGGATTTTTAAAAGAATTTGGGTTAATTATCTTAATTGTGTTGTCATGATAATTAATTAAAATTAAAAAAAAAAAAAGAGAGAGAGTTTTAGCCAGAAAGAAACATTATGTTAACAACCGTTTTGTATTCTTTTCATTTGTCCATTGTTTGCCGACGGACACCATGGAAACAAGCGCTTCAGTTATAGGGCTATCTTAATTAGTTGATGGGCCAAATAATAAATAAATGAAAAAATGGGAAAAAGAAAACATTAAACAAGTAGAGTTTAACTCATTAGTACTTAACTTTTAATTTAAAAAAAATTATTAATAAATAAAAAGAACAAAGACCTTAGAAAATCGTAATGTGTAAGAGCAAAAGATCCAAACAGATAACATACAAAAATGATTTCAATAATTCTGCATGTTTCATGCATACATATATATATATAATGGCCAAATAACACAAGGACGCAAATCACCAGCCCTTTTAAAGTTCAAACCGCTGTCCATAACAAAATTATTTTTTTTAAAAAAAGAAAACTTTTTAATAAACCCATGCTCTGATTGGCCAAAATGTTCATAAAAATAAAAGAAAAAGAAGAGATATTATTCTTTTTGTGGTGCATAATCCTAGAAGTTGTGGAAATGCAATAATTCAAGCGGCGCCTCCCACTTTTGCAATTTGCAACGACCTACAATTGGTGAAGAGTAGAGTCGCTATCTTCCATCTTTTTTTTTTTTTTAATGATTTCTGTTAGGAAATTAATTTATTATTATTTTTATATGCTTTTATTTTATATATTTGTATTTGTATATTTTTATTTTTTATTTTATATGTTCTTTAGTTCATATATGCTCTTTGTTGCTAGAAATGTACCTTTAGATCTTCCATCTTGCTTTTCATAAAGTGGGTAGTGCAGGATCGAATATGGTTCGACTATTTTGTCGTCCCCTTTGCCAAGTACATTTGGGAGATTAAGTGACGGGATCAGTCACCACAGTTTTAACCTTCACCCAGCTTTTCACTCTCTTTTATCTTATCCAATTTTCCTGCAATTGGGATTGGCTGTATGGTAATAAGATATCTGCTGCTAAGTGGGATGAAAGATCAATTAAGATTGACAAGTTCTAATCCAAGATTTATTTCAAGAATTAAATTGAAATACTCAATGCTAAATACAGCAAATTTCCATTTGCCTGCAGAATAATCTTGAGTAAAAGATTGTTTTTTTCTAGATACTTGTTTTTGGTTAATTGGTAACCCATGCAAGATACATAAGACTTATCCTTTATAATATAAAATCGGATGTATGCAAGAAATTTCCAAAACAAACCGCTACTGGCTAAGGTAATTTTATATATGCTTTGCGACTGCTCTGGGATGACTAAAGGTTGAATCATATGGCTCTACTTAAAAGGACGGTGCTCTTGCAGTTCAACTCTGCTCCTTCCGCGGTGGATCTCACAGGGTCGGTTTCATTTTCATGGATAATGTTATTGGAGAAGATTAGTGTAGATGTCACTCTTATTGTTTGTTTCTTGTGGAGTATTCAAATTCAATTCAGCTTTAGTCACAGCGGCGAGGATCAGTTGAGAAGCCGTCCAATGGGTGATCCATAACAACCACGTCCATGTTCTTTCTTACAAATCACAATAGTTTTCCCTTGCTCAATGTCAATGAAGAAACAAGCAAGAAAAAGAAAATAAGGGACTAAACATTTATTGACTATGGGGTTTGCACTTCACGAAGTTCATCCTCTTCTCAATCATATATGATTAAGAAATATAACAAACATCATCTTTTGACATAACTAACTAAAGATAATGGTATGTAGAAGTGCAGGGCTTACACTCCTCAAAGGCAATGGACAAATTCAAGATAACACGGATGGTTCTGCAAAACTCGAGCCTGGATATAATCACAGTTGAGTCCCTAATCCAAATGTTTCTACCAAGTCCTAAATCATTCCAGATAAGAGTGAATTTCTGCACGTCTCTATCCAAACATGTCCATATCACCCTTAAAAGCTTGAAAGCTTATGAGTTTACTACCGCCCCCAACCTGGCCAAGGCCAACATGGGTAGAGCTGCTGCGCGACAACTTTTCATACTAATTAAACAAAGGAAGACCATTGCCATAACCCCTTGAGCTTTTGCAATTAACATCTAGATTAGAATTATCCTGACAAAGCCTCTGGGGATCAGAGTTGCAGATGGATTGTCAAACAATACGTAAACATCATCTATGCAATTATCCATTCTCCTACAACATTGTTACAACATCCATTCTCTCTATAGTGTGTATAAACAGATTCTATATATTTAAAAAAAAAAAAAAAAAAAAAAATTCTAGAACCCTACATAGACTAGCTGCTATCCCTATGCCCAGATTCTAGTTTTCATCAATATGACAACAATCTCTAATTCTAAAAAATTAAGTACCTATTACCTAATGAAGATTTTTTGCTTCGAATCAGCCTTCCAATCCAAAGCATAAAGGTTTTCATCCATGGCAAGTTGGGGCCTATAGGCAAGAAATGACAAGATGTTTATCAACTGGCTTGATAAAGAAGCGTGGGAAGATGAAGATAAAAAATTTGACACTATGTTTATACACATCTGAATTATAATATAAATAAAAAGTTGTTCAATAATTCCTATTGACAATTCACCTAAAAATTTAACACAAGGTTGAGCCAGCAGCTATTATACTTTTCACCATCAAGAAATACAGGCATATAGTTTGCACCAAAGAAATAATGGATGAAATAATAGATACAGATATAGCATTAGCATCTAACAAAAAATCTAGGATGTAACTAGAATGTTGTGTGGTCAATTCCTGCTTCTTATATATCAACTAGACTACTAGAGAAGGTTTAGACCAACTTGGCATGACAAGATTATTATAATTAGAAGTAGACTAGTGTTATCCATCTATTACTCAGAACAGAACCAGTTCATGAAATTACTCAACATATACATTATTGCCCACTTAAAAAACTAGGCAAGCTAGCAAGAAAGTGTCACCTAGCATTCAAAAGTGTATAATTCATCCAAAAAATGACAGAAGGAACAATCATGGAGGAAGTATACCTACATTGTTAGAGAAATGACAATATTAGAATTATGGTGAATTTTCATGCCAATGTCCTATCAAGTTTGCTAAAACTAAAATAGTATGCTTCCTGCAGACTCAGAAGCACAAATTACTAACTTCAGTTGTAGTCAATACAAGCCCTATAGGTATAATGATGCCTACACAATCAGAGGAGATACTCCCTCAAAACCCTCACCCTAGCAGAGGAAAAAATGGATGTTAGGCATCAATCACAGGAACACTACAAGCTACAAGACAAATGCTAAATATACATACATCAAAATCAAAATGCAGGACATCAATGGATAATACCACCAAATAGCCATTTTCATATAAAGTGATTGCTCTAAAAGCTTAAATCACCCTGTATTATTGGTTACTCGGGAATTTTACCCCTAAACATAAATGACGGGAATTCTCTATCCATACTAAAAGAGTTGTTGGGGACAAAAATCAGCGGCTCTGATCTTATTTGATTAATGTCAAGCAATAAAAGTTGGGATAGGATTTTGGATTTAGGTACTTGCATGATTTTAAAATCATATAGCATCAAATGCATAAACCAGGAACATGTTACATTTTAAAATCTATCCATAGATATTCTGGATGGCAGTTGTTGGCTATTAAAAAATTAACTACTTTTGACCTTTCAACAACTCAAAACAAAGCTAAATCTTTAGAAACTAGTTAAATCCCTAAAAAAAAGATCCAGGATAGCATCTATAGACTCTATTCCAACACAGAGGAAATTAATTCCAAATAAACTCAAAAAAATTGACAAGTATATCAAAATATTGAACTTGAGAAGGAAGACTGACAAATTTCGTTAATCGTAACTTGTCATATCTAAATGTTCAGGTTTGTTTGTATTGTTCTATTCATAGCAGGTCTAAAATTCTTCTGATATTACCAATTGTGCATAAAATCCACAATAATATTAATTCATGAAATCTCCATGCCCTAACTTACAACAAAGATTTACATAAAAGTAAAGGAACAAAGTAAATTAGAGTCAATTTTAATAATCTCTCTCACCATTGGACCCAGATCGCTTGCCCTTCTTGATCTTCTCAAGCTGAATCTGCGTCTCAGTGAAAATACGCATCCTCTCCATCTCCAAATCTTTGGCGAATTTCATCCTCTGCTTCTCCAAATCCAACATCTGCCTCAACTTCTCGCTCTCCACTCTCTCATAAGCCTCTCCGAATCTCTCTATAGCTCGAGCCAATCTCCTTATCCCCTCTCCCTCCTCATCTTCCTCGCTCTCCCTCTCCCTCTCCCCCTCCCTCTCCTCCTCCTCCTCCTCTTCACTCTCCGATTCAGCTGCGGCTGCCGCAGCTGCAGCCATGGCGGAGTAATTCCTCCTGAAATAGCCATCATCCAACGGCCTCTTCTGGGGCAAAGCCACCACCGCCGTAGGCGGAGTCGAAGTGGGAGTCCTCCTGTAGGTAGTTACAGGCAGAGCCACCGGAGGAGACGGAGAAGCTTGTTTCTTAGCGGTAAAATTAGATCCGATCAAGTTATCTAAGCTCTCGAAGAAAGGCCACGACGATGTTATCGTTCCGTTAGAGGACGTAACCTTAGCCTTCTCGATCTTGTACTTCTTCTTAATCGTGTCGATACGGTTCTTACACTGCACATCCGTACGGTGAGTCTTCTTCGTATGACCATGTTTGGCGTTGACGGCGTCGGCGACTTCCTGCCAGTCCTTCTGACGGAGATTACCTCGGTTGAGCTCCAAATACCTTTTGCCCCAAACTTCGACAAGAGTAGAGGTAGCCTCCTCGCTCCAGCAATCCTCACGGATAGGCAACGGTCGTGAGTGAGGGGTGGTGGACTGCGTGACAGAATCCGTGAGGTCACCCATCTCTTTCTAATGGTGGATGGTGGTGGTGGTCGTCGTCGTATTCTCGTTGGTGATGGTGGTGTATTAGGTTATTCTCGGTTCGTGTGATATTGATGTGAGAGAGAAGGTGAAAGAGCAAAGGGGATCTCTGACCAAGAAAAAAAAACAAGAAAACGGGGTCGGTGCGGCGAAGGTGACGCGCCGGACGCATGGGGCGAAAGTGTAGGGGAAATAAAAGATAGGGGTCGCCGGGACGTGGGTAAGCGCGTGAAGTAAAGAGGGAATAGAATAGGTGTGGTGACTTGGGTTGCGTCATCGGGATTTGGCTCGGCTACCACTTTACTGTCTTAGCTGCCAGATTGCTCCGTCCGCTAACCATAATTTAGGTCTCTCTCTGCGCTTCCACTCCTTGCCTTCCAATTCCACAATAATTATTATTATATCTTAATTTATTTCTCAAACAGTCATAATAATTTATTTAGGTTAAGATTATATTATATTATATAAAAAAATAATATTCCTTTCATTTTTTTACTAATAATAATAATTTTTTTCTATGTGTAGAAAGACAAAGTAATTTTTTAAATTTAAATTTATTTATTTATTTTAAAATTTAATATTTCTTAAGGGCTTAAAATTAAAAAATAAAAAAAGACTATGGTATGATAAATTATAAGATACATCGGTTTTGAACTTTCAATTTTGGAAAATAAAATAAAATTTATATTTTTATGCATGACTGTATACATCCAGAGAGTGCAGCCAATAATATGCCCTTCGGTAAAAGTGGTGGTGTAATATATGGGCAAAAAGGGAAAGAGGAAGCCGGTCGGTGGTGTAATATATGGGCAAAAAGGGAATGAGGAAGGCGGTCGCGTTCGATGTGGGGTTTGACGTTGTGACCAGCAACGTACGCCGGCTTTCGGCTGCCAAGCCAGAGGGTTTTCTCGGCTCAGCGGGCGACTGATGACTGACGGCTGGTTGATTTGTGCGCTTGCGGTTTTGAAACATTGCTTCTAGCAATTAGGGTGGACCCGTAAACGGAACGGAGAACTGTGAATTCGAAGAGTGGGAGGCAATTTTTGTGTGCCTTCTGATCTTGTGATTTTTATGGCCATTTTATAAATAAAGCATTAGCAAAAATTTTAAATTTAAATAATAAATGCAAATAATGTAATTCATTATTATTAAATTAAAAAAATATTTAGTATATTAATTTTATAAAAAAAAATAAATCTATTATTTAAGTGACGTTATTTTTTCTTTAATTTAATATTTTTACCAAATAATAAAAAAAAATATTATTATTTGATGTAAAATTTTTGAGCTAAAAATGTATAATTTTTTAAAATTTAACTTATTTTACAAAGTAAAACATTATTTTATAAATATAAAAATCACTAATTTTTATTGGATTTTGTAAGTGTATATATTTGCATGAGCCTGATATAATTTAAGGGTCCATCGACCATCTGACATGGGCCTCTAACTTCAATTTTTCATGCGAACATTTTTAATAATAATAATAATAATAATAATAATAATAATAATAATATACTTTGATGTAATAATAAGATGAATTTTAATTTATTATTCTGATAAATTAAATTTAATATATTTATTAAATTTAAATTA